>NW_016690203.1:4676178-4895985 GCF_001604755.1 Lepidothrix coronata | reverse complement strand
TCGCCGCCTCCGCCGCCTCCCCCTCGCCGGGGCTCCGTCCGCCCGCGCTGCTCCCCTTCGCCCTTCTGCGGGAGGGCAGATGCACGTAGGCTCTGCTGCCCTCTGGGGCTGCCGCCGCCGCGGCTTCATCCCTTGTTTTCCCCTTTTTTTTTTTTTTTCACTCCCCTTCCTTAAAATGCCGGTCTGACAGAGCCGGGTCCCGGGAGTTGCTACGGCGTGAGGCAGCAAAAAAACCAAACAAACAAAAAAAAAAACACCAAAACAAAAACAAACCGCAGCTGACATTTGCACCTGGTTCTTTGTGGAGAGCTCCGCTGCCGGCGAGCTTGCAGAGAAAATTAACGCGCCTCAAATAGGCCGCTTTCTTTTTCCGTCTCTTTTCTTCCCAGGTGCAGGTGCTTCTCGATGTGTCTCTTCCAATTTACCGCCAGAAGGCTGGTTTCCCAAGCGCACTGTGGGCTTAAGGCTTCGTCGGCAAAGAGACAGAAGTTTTGCTTGGAAATGGCTCGTCCTAGTTCAAGTAAGGCATCGGTTTGTTTGCTTAAGCGGCCCGGACAGGCTTTTAAGGTGGATATGGAAGTCTGGAAGCTTTTGGGTGCTGGATGAAATCCATAGGTTAATTCAGAATGTTTAGAAGAGTGTGAAGTTGCTTTTTATTCCTCCAGCTGTTAAAATTAACGTTGTGTGTCTGTGTAGTTCCACAAACCCATGCATAATTGCAGTCAGCATGGTTGCCCTGTGACGTGTTTCTAGTGCTTGTAATTTACGCACATAAACATACACTAGTTAATTGCATTTCCTTCTCATAATCCTAATGAGTATTAAAACTCATTCCTTATTTCTTTGTACAAGAATTATGGAGGACCTGGAGCATTTGTAACGGCTCAGGAGCAGGCTGTTGGGTAACCCCAGCAGCCCTGTGCAGGCTAGCAGTAGTAAATATTCTGCTTTTCTTTGTATGGGGATGTTTTGGTTTTGTTTTTTTAATTTGAGAGTGTACCTTAACTTGAAAACTGCACACAGAACTTAACAGGTACAAAGCAAACCCCCAAGTGCTGAGGTGCACTTGCTTTTTCTGCCACCTTGAGCATCAGCGTTTGGTTGCTGTCAGAGACCAGGCTGGGAGGGGTTTTGGCTTGAGCTTTACACATTCAGAGCTTGTGAGGTTTTGTTTACAGCAGTGGACTCGGGAGCAGAATAGTAGTGTTCTCTGCCCAATTCTGTGGCTCTTGTGCTGTGGGTCTTGGGACTTCTCCAGGAATTCTTTATCCTTACAGAAACTTACCTGCCTTTGGATGGGGTTTTGTGGGGTCTTGTTTTGTTTTGTTTTGTTTTATTTTTAAGACACATAGCAAATTGTGGGGATTAGGTTTGCGATCAGCAGCTCTGAGTTCAGCTGGAGAGTCATTAGTGTTGTACTGTAGGAGTCCATCCTGGGGCCAATGTTGTTTAACATCTTCATTCATGATCCGGATGACAATGCAGAGTGTACTCTCAGATTTCAGACAGTATGAAGCTGGAAGGAGTGGCTGATACTCCAGAGGGTCCTGCCCTGGGGAAAAATAGCTCCAGGAACTAGGACCAGCTGGGGGTGACCAACTGGAAAGCAGCTTGGCAGGAAAGGCCCTGGAGGTCTTGGTGGACACCATGTTGACCATAAGCCAGCGATGAACCCTTGTGGCAATGAAGGCTAATGGGTGTCTGGGCTGTACTCAGTAGAACATCTCCAGAGAGGTGATCCTTCTCTTCTGCTCAGCCCTGGTGAGACACATTTGACATGCTGGGTCCAGCGCTGGGCTCCCTGGGGCAAGAGAGACATGGGCATACTGGAGAGAGGCCAGCAAAGGGCCACAAAGATGACTTGGAGAATCTGACATACAGGCAGAGGCTGAAGAGATGGCATTGTTCAGCTTGGAGGAGATCAGGCTCATGAGGGGATCTAATTAATGCATAAAACACCTGATGGGGAGGGGGTGAAGACAAGGCGGACTCTTCTCAGCAATGCCCAGTGACAGGACATGAGGCAATGGGCACAAATCAAAACACACAAGATTCCATCTGAACACAAGAAAACAGTTTGTTTACTGTGAGGGTGGTCAAACACTGGCATGAGTTGTGCAGGAAGGTTATAGAGTCTCCATCCTTGGAGATCTCAAAACCCATCCAACAGGACACTGTTCTGGACGGTCTGCTCTGGCTGACCCTGCTTGAGGGGGGGTGTGTGAACTAGATGATCTCCAGAGGTCCTTTCTGATTTCAGCCATTTTGTGATTCTTAAATATGTTGCCTTAAAATTAGTGTCTGAAGTCAACTGGAAGAGACATTTTGTTTTTTTCTGTAGCTAACTTGTTCCTTTTTAATCTTGTTTTGACTCATAGAAAAAGGCAAAGGAAATTTGCCATGTATTTCCCAAAATACTTTCCTGTGCATGGAAAAATGAAGGGAATGATACATTCAAAAATAAAAAATACTTGTAAACCTATTTCTTAGTTGCAAACCTAGGAAATGGGCAGGATGCCTCAGAAGGAAATGGGTTTTCCCAAATTACCTCAATTTTGAAGGTGATACTTCGTGAAACAAACTTTTTTTTTTCATCTTAGCATCTTACCTAACAATAAGGAAGCAACTGTTCCTGGGTGGTGGTAGCAACAGTTGTTATCGAGGTAGCATCTAGTGTGTGGTTTCAGTTAAAGGCTCTGCTTTCAAATCTTGACTATATTTGTAATTTAGCACATGTTGCCCTACTGAGCTTGCCCATATGCATTTTTGAGGATCCCCAGGAATTGCCTTTCAAATTCCAGGATACAGAAACTCAGAAACCAGTTGGTATTCTGAAATTAAAGTCATGGGAGGTGTACCTCGAAGCCATTTCTGGATGCATAAGTGTGCCAGCACTGTCTGTGTTGCTCTTATGTAAAAGTGTAAGTGCTTGAGCAGCTGTTTATTTTCCCTCCCCACGCACAGATATGGCTGATTTTCGAGAAGTGTTTGCCAAGGCGAAGCACATTGCCATTATCACAGGAGCCGGGGTCAGTGCGGAGAGTGGCGTTCCTACCTTCAGGGGGGCTGGAGGTTTCTGGAGAAAGTGGCAAGCCCAGGTAGGTACTGGTGGCCCCGTGCCTGTGCAGCCGTGCTTCTCTGTCCATCAGGTAGGTGAGTGTGGAAGGTCAGAAGCAGCTGAGGACCTGAGACAGTGGAAGTGCTCCCATAGTTTGGCAGGGACAGAGCTCTCCCTACAGCTGCCTCTGCAGCTCTTCCCAGGGACCTGGGAGTCTGTTTGGTGCAGCTGCAACTTCTTTTCTGTCATTTTATCAGTTGCTTGGGTAAAACAGCATTCTTGCAGGCAGCTCTGGGTCTTTCTACTGTCCTTGTTTTGTTGCTGCCTTGCAGTTCAGCTGTTTGCTCATCTTTTAATACCCTCGGGGTTTTTCCTACATCGTGGGGCCTTTCCTCTTTTAAACTCCTAAGAATTTTACCAAACTAGCAAAAAGGAAGAACCAATGATAGTGACTAGTTGTTTTCTTTTAATCTTGGTGTCTCATAATACTTCTTAAAAATGCTTTAGGACTTTTTTGTTCTGTTTGGGGGCAGGTTCCTCACGTCTTTAACTCTTCCACAAGCTCTGTCTCTCTCACTGGAGTGATCTTGCCAACACTGGGAGCCACTGGGGTGGGAGAAAAGGTGGGAACAGACACTGAGGGTGGAGTGGTGCAGCTGCAAGCACCAAACTGTGCCAGCTGTACAGGTGCCTCATGAGTCTCATCCTGGTTGGTGCCACAGATGTTTCAAGCAACTGTTATGCCGTCAGTACTTGCTGCTCCAAACACTGCAATCACATTTGCCTTTTATATAGTTTTTAGTTACAACATTCCTGAAAGATTTGTTAAAGTTAAAAAGGAGTCAAAGAGGTGAGTTTTTCAAGGTGGTTTGAATCTAAAGATGAGCTGTTTCTTTTAAGTGACTAGCAATGCAAATAAAACCTGTGTGTGTAAAAATGACTGGTCCTGCTGCAACAGAAACTTGCATTCACTGTTTTAATGTTAGCAGAACTGTGCTTTGAGATGTTAGACGGAGCTTACTTCCTGATTTTAGAAAAGATAAGGCAAAGTTAAAGTTGCTATGAAAAGCAGAGATTCAATTTTACCAGCACATAAAAGACAAGAGATTAGACTTTGGTTTTGACAATGTGTGTAATTTAGCTCATGTTACACTTAAAAATGCAGAAAAGAAATTTCTAGCAAAAGAAATATATCCACATTATGCTGTGTTTTATGGTTGCTGTGGAAAAGAGAGTTTTCGATGTCAAAAAATTGTGTGCATTGAAATATCTCTGTTTCCTTTGGGCTGTATTAAACTCCTGATAGTTTGGTAGGGCAGCACAGAATAAGGTCCAAGTGTACTGTGTAAACCCACACACCACACTATTTCTATAAGTTATTTTCTGATTTGATAAGACACCTTGACTTGTCATCCTTGTAAAGGATATTGATCTATATTCTTATCAACTGCACATGGTTATAAATACAGTAGCAGTGTAAGTGCCAGTGATCCAGCAGGCTTCATCTGGGGAAGGGATTTTCTTGCCCTTTTTTTGTAGAGTGACTTGTTACGTCTTTTCCAGGAGCTGGCCACTCCCGGGGCTTTTGCGCGAAACCCTTCCCGTGTGTGGGAATTTTACCACTACCGACGGGAAGTGATGTTGAGTAAACATCCAAATCCAGCACATATTGCCATTGCAGAGTGTGAAAAGCGTCTGAGCAAGCAAGGAAGGAGCGTTGTGGTCATTACTCAGAATATTGATGAACTGCACAGGAAGGCAGGCACAAAGCACCTCTTAGAAATTCACGGTACGAGCTGGTTCACCTCTTTGCTACAGGCCAGAAAACCCAGGGAGGGCAGTGGGGAGAAGATAAAACAGGATAAGTACTGGGACAAAAGAAATTTGTCTTTAAAATGATAAGTTGCATAAAGTTATTTACAGTCACACCCTGTTCTCTTTTGGAAGCTGTTTCAGGTACTTCATATCCTGTTTATTTCTCATCTTTAGAATCTCAGAACCTCATCTTCCTGTTTTTAATGGATTTTTGGCAATAGACAGGAACTGGTTTTCCCTTCCCGCTTGCTCAGTTTTGCCTCAGGTCCACTTGAATACATCTGACTGTGACACTCTGCTGATTTCACTTAGAAATGGGGAAAAAAATCCCCAAGGACTCCCACTGTGTGGTAGTGGTGGTGCCAGACCAGTACTGCCACCAATAAAAGAGGTATTGGCAAGACTGGCCTCACCAGCCCTGGTGGGTTCCCTCTGTCCTGTTCTGCCCTGTCCCCACCTGTGCAGTCCTTGGCTACAGGAGGACAAAGGATCTGGAAACAGATGAGATTCTCTAACCTTTCTCTCCTACACACAATGGTACTCTCTATCTTTTTCCTGTAGTCGGTGGCATTCCTCACTCCCACCCTCTCTCCCACAAAGTGCCAGAGCACAAGGCAGGTGCAGCACCTGGAGGTCACTGGGGCTTTTGGATCTGAGGAAATGTACAAGTGTGGAGAGAAGGAGGGTGGGGAAGCCCTTCTCCACCCTTAGAGGTGTCCCAGTCCTCTTTTCTCCACTCTGCAGGCCCTGCATGGAGTGGAAATTTCCCAGGACAAAGACCCATCCTGGCCCTCCAGCATTACGGTGCTTTTTAACTTGAGTATCACAAAAGGTTTAAATGGGATTTCCCACTGCTACTTTTGTGACTTGGACACAAGAAACCTGCACAAAATTTTTTGCAGTTGTGGATCCAAGGGTGAAGCCTTGGGTATAGTTTAATTTTGGTTATCTGTATTTTTTACAAAATGGAAAAAATTTAAAACTCTTTGTAATATTGCTCATCTCTACAGCATGTTACTAATGCTACAAAAGTCTTGAGGTTGGGGAGTTTTGCATGAAACAAAATGGTGTTAGTCTGTGTATTTCTATTTTCTTTTTAAAGAAAATGTTTCTGGTCTAATGGGAAAAGCAATAAGCAGAAATAATCTCCCTTTCAACATTTGGCTGTTACGTCTGTGTAGTAAGTTACCCACCAGGTGTGGTCTTCAAAGTCAAATAAAGGCTGCCTGGGATAAACACAACTACTTGCTTGTACAGCCACACCTTAGAGCCATCGCTTCATCCCTAATGTTTTCTCTTTGTGTGTTTCAGGTAGTTTATTTAAAACTCGGTGCACCAGCTGTGGAAACGTAGCTGCGAATTACAAGAGCCCCATATGCCCTGCGTTGGCCGGGAAAGGGTAATGTGTCCGCTTTGCAAACTCTCTCTGCTTTTTACTTTGTCTGCTGTTCAGTAGCAAAGGAGCTATTTTAAGAGCATATGGGAGTTCCAGCCAACCACCTTGTTTTACTTTATTATTAATAATGCTTAAATTTTACACAGCTGTTTTGAAACATGAGGATACTGTTTGGTAACTCCCGTGAGCGCCCATGGTGCCATTAACTCCTGTAAATGACTGATTGTTAACCTCTAAGTCAGCACAACACGATACATTATTAGAACAAATTAGAACAATTTCAGCTGATCTACAACTCTCATATTGGACATCAACTAATCGTGAGAATGCTTCTTTACTCCCATCCTCTTCACTTTCAATTTTTTTTTGTCAGATTCTTATTCCTTAAATTGAACTGTCATAGTCTTATACATGCGTTTTCTTCTTCTGCATCTCTTGAGCACCTTGTAGCTTTTGACCTTCAACTTATCAGTAAGATTCTCCTGATTACAGATCTCAAAATACAGATGTGTGAAACAATCAGGATGAAAGCATCAGTTCCCAGTATCCTTCAGTCTCCTTTTTCTAGCCATCTTCTTTCTTTCACCATTTAAAATGGAAGTGGGCAGGGGTACGGGCCAGGCATATGCTCACAGATTTCTAGTGGAGTTTTTTCCCTTTGTATTTCACCAGAGCTTTAGATAGCTACATAAATAATTGTTGTGCCTTTGACAGTCTTGAACAGTCTTGACAGTCACTCAGCTCTGGGATAATTCTGGACCAATGCCTGCCTGCCATGTGTGTGGTATTTTAGGGCTGCAGTAGGTGTTGAAGTTGGCTGGAGTTGCAAAGATTGCTTGATTGGAGAGTGTGCTTTAAAGAAAACTAAGTTTTTATTAATATATAAAGTGCACTTTTTATGATTGGATATGTATTTCAATTTTGTAACTTCAGGGCTCCAGATCCTGAAACAGCAGATGCTGCGATTCCAGTTGAAGACCTTCCTCAGTATGTATGGACTGATTTGTTTTTTGCTGTTACCTCTTCATGCTTTGTGTATCTCAAAGGCTTGTGTTACTGTTCACGTTGTTTTGGAAGGACAGAGACATTCCACAGGAGAGAAAGATGTGGAACTTTGCCCCAGAGAACTGAGCCTAAAGTTACAGGGCACAGCTGCCAACAGGAGTGTGTACTAGAAGTCACCACGATGCCAAAGGCATCGCACATTTGTGTACTTGAGCACCAAGATGAAACATGCCTAAATTCATGGGGCTTGTAGTAAGTGAAGTAGTAGGAGAATTGCAGCACAAAAATGAGGGCTACAACAGTAAATGTTTTGTTACTTTGCAGGTGCCACCCACTGTTAGTCTGGAATACTGTGCTGGGGTACAGCCACTGCATAGTCCCTCGCAGGCATTAAATGTGCCACGGTGCTTTTTTATTCTGGCTGAAGCTTTACCTTAGCTAGTTGCAGATGCAAAAATCCACTGTATTTTTCATCTGGTTCCTAAGAAGAGGCTAACACGATGCTTCTGTTCTTTGGTTCACTTTGTCCTTAAAAACCTGTTAGCCACTTTGTTAAATGGAGGCCGAGGTTTTAATTTTCATGCATTTCAGGAGATGAGTAAGGGGAAGACACAGTTAAGTATCTGCATTGAAAAACTGTGCAGCAGCCTGTTCCATGTGACCAGGCAGCACGTGTGTAATTCCAACACGTGTAGCATGGAATCAGCCCAGCACATAGTAGGGGAGGGTGCGGGGAGGGCTGTGAAAGAGAAGGGAGAGAGTGGTAGAAGGTAAGACATGCCCAAGTGAGCATGAAAACTGCTTTGACATTTTGCAGCCTGCAAGGTCCACGTTGGTAGCGTAATGCTGTCTCTTTGTGATGTTTAAACAGGTGTGAGGAAGATGGCTGCAATGGGCTCCTGCGTCCCCACGTCGTGTGGTTTGGTGAAGCCCTGGATCCTGATGTTCTCACAGCAGTCGAGAAGGAGCTTGATATTTGTGACCTCTGCTTGGTAGTGAGTAGCACTTTCATTACCTGTCCTCTGAACCGGCAGGGAAGCCACGCTAAGGAGGTTGCACCTCCTGGGTAAAGCAGATGTATCTGTGCTTCTCTGAGGAGCTAAAAGCCCCTGAGGGACTCTCTAGTGTCAAGTGTAAAACATTAAAAGACTTTGAAGTTTGGACATATTAACAGACTGCTCAGAAATTAACAGATACACAGGTGTTAGAGGTTAGCCAATATTGTTTAGCTGTTGAATTTCACACCCCCTCTACTCTGCTCTCGTGAGACCCTCACTTGGAATACTGCATACAGTTCTGGTACCCCCAGTGTAAGAAGGACATGGAACTGTTGGACTGAGTCTAGAGGGCCGTGAAGATGATCCAGGCAGCTGAAGCACCTCTTCTATGAAGACAGGCTGAGAGGGCTGGAGAAGAGAAGACTCTGGGAAGACTTTATAGGAGCCCAGAGAATTTGTAGGTGCCTAATCCCTGGAGGTGTTCCAGGCCAGGTTGGATGGGGCTCTGATCAACCTGGTGTAGCAAAAGGTGTTCCTGCCCATGGCAGGGGAATTCAAACTAGATGATCTTTAGGATCCTTTCCAACCCAAACCTTATTATAGATCTAATTTCTCAAACAGTGAAAAATACATTTATTTTGATGCTCAGTCTAAAAGAAAGGAAGTGACTAAATGCTGTAAGAAGGTAGGTAGCTGTTATCCTGTGCTGCCCTTTTTGTGAGGTAGTTTACATGCACCATGTAGGTTCCAGATCCCTGAGCAAAACACTTGCTCAGAATATTGTGTTCTCTTTACTGAATAATTTCAAGTAACACAAGGAATGTCTTGGGGTTTTTTCCCCTGGAGACAAAGTTTTGTTTCTGGGATTTTTTTTTCATCTAGAGTTCTAATGCACAAACAAGCTTCTTTGGGCTGTATCAGAGAAACAATTCCTGATTCTTATGCTATGTTAAATAGTTACATATGCAGTAACACTGATTGGAGATACTGGTTTGGTTTAATTTCTGTAGGGATTTTCCATGGTTTAGTGGCTTTTGCACATAAGAGTGTTCTGAGAAGGACCCTCACCCAAGGGGTTGGGTTGGTTTTGTCTGTTTTAACCACTGTCCTGCTACACTTGTGATTTATTTCCCCGTCCCTGCAGGTCGGGACCTCCTCCGTGGTTTATCCTGCAGCCATGTTTGCCCCTCAGGTCTCGGCCAGAGGAGTGCCAGTCGCAGAATTTAACATGGAAGCTACTCCTGCCACAAACAGATTCAGGTAAAGCTGTTCAAAGTAGCTGCCTTTAGGCCCCTCCACGTTCATTGTCTTTTGCATCCAACTGCTAAAATGCTGGTTTTAGACAAATATGGTATAGTTTTCTGCCCAACGCTTAAGAAATATTAATTTATTTTAATAAGTAAGAACAGATGATAGTTTTTTCATGGTGGAATTAAGTTTTACTAAAGACACAACTGCGGTTTCCTAAGCGTGGGGGTGAAGTCTGTCCCTAAGCCCCAGACGGCCTACAACCCTCTCCCGCTCTTCCCTCCTCTCCCCCCCTGCCAGAGGTGCTCGGGCGCTGCCAGATAAGGAAGCAGCAAAAAGCAGGATGCGCTGGTGGCTGCCCGCGCCTAAAACCGGCCGCTCCCTTCCAGGTTTCACTTCCCGGGCCCCTGCGGGACTACGCTGCCGCCGGCACTGGCGCGACACGAGACGGAGATCATCTCCTGAGCTCCGGGAGCGGCCCGACGGGAGCAACGCGGCGGAGGCACGGCGGGCGGGGAGGGAGCGGGCGGCTGAGAGGAGGCGGCGGGTCTCGCCGGACGGTCCTCACGGCAATAAAGGGGCGGTCGGGACCCGCCGCCGCCACTTCCCGGTGTCCTGTGTCTGTCGGCGCGCGCCCGGGGGGCGGGGCACGGAGGCGGGGGTTCCCTGGCGCACGGCATTCCCCGGCGGAAGGCGGGAGCAGTTCCGGGGCGGGCGGCGCAGGGACCATGGCGATGGCGCGGCCGAGGAAGGCGGCGGCGGCTGCGGGCAAGCGCAGGCCTCCCGCCGCGCTGCCCAGCCCGGCCTCCTCCTCGGAGGACGAGGCGGACGAGGCCCCGGAGCAGGTGTCCTTCGGCGTGGCGAGGGAGGCGGCCGAGGCTGAGAGGAAGCTCGTGGGGGAGGCGGCCCGGAGGTGCGGACACACACGCGGACCCCGAACGACCATTCTCGGGCACTTCACCCCTCTTGTCCCGTGCTCCCTCTTCGCCCCTTTTACTCCCCCCTTACTACCCCTGCTCTCCTCTTACGGCTCTCCTTACCGTGCTCTAGTCCTCCCTTTATTCCCCTCTTATCCCCCCCTAACATCCCCTTACCCTCCTTCTAACTCCCTTCACCTGTCTTACTCCGCAATCCCCTCTCTTACCCTGCCTTCACCCCTCTTACCCTTCGTTATCCCCCCCTTATTCCCCTTCACCTTTCTTGCCGTCCTCCCTTATCCCACCCTCCCCCTTCTTATTCCCCCCTTCTCCCCGTCTTATTCCCTTCCTTCCTTCTCGCCTTTATGCCTCTCCTACTCCGCATCCGTGCTGACTGCGCCTCCCGCCTCCCCGCAGGCACCGGGAGCTGCTGAAGGAGAAGCGGCGGCGGCACCAGGAGCTGTTCGCGGAGCAGAAGGTACAGCGCTGTCCCCCCACCCGCTCCCACCCGGCTCCGGGCGGGCAGTGGGTGAACGCCCGCCTGACTCCCCTCTCCCCCGCAGAAGCGGAGGTTGCTGCCCGAGGCCGTGCTGCAGGAGCTGCAGGAACTGCAGGATGTGGCCGCCACCCCTGCGCCGCCCGAAGGGTGAGGGGGTGTGGGGGGATCTGGGGTGTCTCGGTGGATGCTGCCCAGCCGGGTCCTGGCATTGGGAGGCCGGGCTTGAAACGGGAGTAGACGAAGTGAGTGTGAATTGGAAGAGTAACCTGTTGCTTTTTCCTTGCTCCCCAGACCTGCTGAGCAGGCTCCGGCAGATGACCAAGGTATGCTACAGCTCACTTTGCTAGCGCGGAGCGCTTCTCATATCTCAGGAGTTCATTTCTGTGCCAGAGCTGCAATGGGGAGTGCCCTGGTGAAAGTCTGAAACACGGACAAACTCTCTTTTCCCAAGGGAAAATCTAAAGACACATTTAATCTAATTCTTGGGCCTTTTATAGAAGTTGCTTGCTGTACAGTGATTTCAGTTAAAATAGCCTGAGGTGTTTAAGGAAGTCTTGAGCAGGTGTTGTAGCTGAAAAAGCAAGGATTACCAGAGATGGGTTAATATTCAGCACTTGTGTAAATTATAAAGGCTATTTCTGGATAGAGTTGTTAAATCATCTTGATACTTTACGCATCAAACTACAATTTAATAGCATCTGTAAAATATGAAATAACTTTTTTCAAATTCAGAACTACAAAATCAAGAGTCAAGAATGTTTATCACTGCTGTTTTCATCTGTACTTCAAAATACTTCACAAAACCCCTTTTATTTAAACAATTCTCTCATCCAGACCTCACCTAATTATATTGCTGGATGATGTAACTGCTACTTTTTCTTCTTTTTATTTAAAAAAGATCTATTGGCATAACAAAGAGATGAGCTGAGAACAAAGTGAGACTGAAGCTGAGGCTGGACTCCCATTTGTGGGTTACCTGTAGCTGTTGTGTTGCACTGAATTTTTTTCCTGTAATGAATCCCATTTTGTTGATGCCAAGGAAGAGGAAAGCTGGCTAGCAGCCACCAACTTTGGGTTGCTCCCTTGAGGCATGTTTCTTCCCTTCCTTCTCACAGCCCTTCTTACTACTCAGTGCTTCTGAAAAATGCTTGTTGTTTAATTCCTGTTCCTCTTATCAGTTTTGATTCATAATGTTTGGGAAATTTTGTTTTAAAGTTACTTCAGGTGAAGAACTTGAAGATGAGGCTGAGAAAGAGAAACAAGGCCAGGCCCAAGGGCAAGGCCAAGCCAAAACGCAGGTGAAGAAAGGCAAGGCAAGCAAGGGTGCCAGGTAGGAGGAGGAAGAGATGATCCAGGGTGTCTGCCCCATGTGGCTGCTTTTGCCTGGGGGATGGGGCATTGCAGCAGCTGTTCTGTCACTGCATGGCTGTACCCTCTTCTGCACTTCATGTTTCCCCTGCTCTTCCTCTGATTGAAAGCATAGTTATGTGCTGTAAGCATCTTTAATATCTTCTGCTATCGCATGCTTATGTAGAATCATAGAATGGATTGGATTCGAAGGGACCTTACTTAAAGATCACCTACTGCCAACCAACCCCCCCTGCCATGGGTAGCAACACTTTCCTCTTAGGCCAGGTTGCTCAGAGCTCCATCCAACCTGGCTTGAACACCTTCAGAGATTGGACATTCACAACTTCTCTGGGCAACCTGTTCCAGTGCCTCACCACCCTCACAGTAAAGACATTTTTTCCTAATATCTAATCTAAACCTACTCTCTTTTAGTTTGAAGCCATTCCCCCTTGTCCTGTCACTACATGCCCTTGTAAAAAGTCCCTCTCATCTTTCTTGCAGGCTCTCTTCAGTTACTGGGAGGTTCCAATTAGGCTGCCCTAAAGCCTTCTCTTTTCCAGGCTGAACATCCCCAATTCTCTCAACCTTAATGTGTGCATGCATATATATACATATATATATATATATATAACAAAATCTATAATATAAATAATTTTTATATGTTAAGTATATATAACTGCTATGAGATAACTGGGCAGTCATAAGCACAGCAGTACACACTGTGTTATGTGCTGCTACAAGTGGGGTGGTTGAGCACTGAATTCCTGCATTTTAATCTATTTTTCTTTTTTGCTCTTTATTTCTTTGTCACTGATGTCCCTAGAGAGGAATTGCACTGGCTTCTGGGAGAACTAGTTCAAGACTCCCAAGGAATGACTCAGGGCACACAAAAGCATATAACACCAGCTTCAGAGTTTTGGTTCTATTTTTAATTTTTTTTAATACTGCCACCAAGCTCATCTGAGCATCAGAAACCAGCAACTGCTGCAGTTGTGCTCAAGTAGCAAAGCTTGACACCAGTGTGTGTGTTGTTCTGGGTTCTGTAACCATGGTAAAGGGATTTACATCTGTCTTTTTAACTAGGTCAAAAGGAAACTACGCAGCTGTCTGCTTAAAAGATCAGAGTTTAACAGGCCTCCACCAACAGCTCGCCAAAGACTTTCTAAATGCTCAGCTCTATGGGCCACACACCAACCGGGTACAGGGTAAGCAGTTTTGGTTAGGCAGGTCTGCATCTAGTCTTGTCTGGCTTAAACTTGGTAATTAACACTCATTTCCATTTCAGCAAATGAATTTTTTTCACTTGCAAACAAGAAAGACCCAGTTAAAAAAGCTGCAGTTCAGTTTGTGGACAAATCTTGGGGTGAGTATAAAAAGTCAAAGTGGGTGCTACTTTTGTATATGTGGTTAAAAGTACACTTGAGTAAAACCAGTGTTCCTGTGTTAGAGGCCTGCAGCTTGTGACCCTCTAACCGAAGACTGATCATAAGGGAAGGGCAGCACAGCATTACAGCCTCAGTGGGTGTCGTGAGCATGCCCCTGGAGAGGGTGTGAGAGACACACACACAACTTGGGAAAAAATTGCCTCATTTTTGGTACATTAAGAAAGCACATTAAGAAAACCGCTGTTTCAGCCTCCAGCCTCTGAGCTGTTCGAAGGTGTTCCAGGTATTTGTAAAACCTAAAAGCAGGGATACCAAATTCCCAGAACTTCCGTGTGAGCACAGAGAAATAGCACCTATTGGGGACAGACACCCACACAGTCTGTGAGGCTCTCGAACACCAGAGACAAAAGTTATTGATCATTAAAGCGTGCAGGATCTGCTTTTCTCTTGTGCTCCATCACTGAAAGCACCGCTGTACCTGCATCCCCCTTCTGAAGGACCGTGGTGCAGGCCGGTACCCCTGGCCAGTTGAAGGCACCTGGTGTATGTAAAATACCATAGGAAGTTTATCAGCTTTCCAGTCAGTTATTCTGTTCTAAAATGCTGCAGCAGTCAATGGATTGCTGCTTCTACAGCAGAGGGGCAACTAACTAACAGCTATTTATTTTTTTCTTAAGGGCAAGAAAAAAAGGAAAAAGCAGCAAGGTTTAAGAAACGTTGGATCGCAACACAGACTAAAAATTGAGTCTGAAAACAGCTTTTTCAGAAGATGATATTAAGGACTTTTACTGAAAGTTAATCTCTCAAAACAACACTGTTTTTTTTTCCCCATTTCATCATCACTTTGCTTTCAGCTCCACCTACCAGAAGGCACCAACCTTCACCAAGCTGTGCCTGATCAGACTTTCCTGTTCTCTCCCCCTTTCAGAAGTTCTTGGGGAAGCTACAAAGCGATAGGAGCAGGGCAGTGTTGTAGAACAGCTGGTGTTAGGACCAGGCTTGTTGAGCTGCCTCTGTGAGGCAATGCCTTTGCAGAGAATAAAGATGAGCCATGTTGTACCTACTGTTGCGGATGCTGCATTTCTTACAGCAGCTTCAGTTACTTGCATCTCTAAAGGGAAGTCTGTACCCTAATAGCAGAATCACTAACTCAGCTCACACAGCAGGACACTTACTTCCCTCAAGCCTGATGGTTACTTTCAAGCAGTAAAGGAAAATCCCTTACTGCTTGAATAAGATTCTGTCAGTGCATGAACCCCCTAGCTAGACTCACTTTGTGGCAAGAACACGGCAAGCCTTTAACTTGTGACAGCCCAGCTGCTGCAGGGAAGGGGCATTCCTGGCTAGAGCCACATTCACGGGTCTATGTAAGAATTGCTGTTCTAGGAGGGAACTCTAGAACCAAGACAATGTAGCATACAACTCCATGCTACCATGTATGTAGAAGTAAGTTTTTAATGGCTGGTTAATTATGATATCACTACATTTTATTGCAATATAGTACTATTTAAGCACTTTTAAAAATGCAAGGTGTACAAAGATTAAATTAAGACTGTAAATTGACTAAATATTTGGTTTTTATATAAATAGGTCATAACCACACTGTGTTGACATGTAATACTGTTATAATACAACAGTTAAACTGGTGAGCCTACACAACAGAAGCTGTCTGTAGTTAAACAAGGAAACAAAGTTGAAAAGACCATGTTAAAACAAAAAACTACTAAGATCAACAGGTTGGGATTGTAAGTAGCAACAAACATATTCACTCAGCTCCTGAGTAATTCAAGTTTTACAGTACACATTAAAAAATATCATTTCTTCCCATCAACACTATATATCCAAACCATTTGCATTTTGCAAATTACACTGATTGAACTATGTAACAATGGGGGTGGAGGTTGGCAAGTCATCCTGCTTGACATTTACATCACCCACATGCTAATACATCCATGTTTTCTAGTCTTCCGTCCCACCACAAGGTAGCAGGATTTTTGGTTTGTTTTGGACAATCGTTTAAAGGATTGGTACTTGTCAATTTGGATGTCTGACGTTACCAGTGATATTTTCAACTCTTAGTTGTCTAAGAGGTTTAAAGATGGAAATTTTCTCCTAACACTAAGTTAGAAATCATTTGCATCATGCTGTAAACTAGGAAGCAACATAAAGCGACAGACTTGTCCTTAGTACATAATTAAAATTCCAAATTCCAGTCAGCAGAGCTGGTCTACTTTCCATGTTGAATATGCCACAACACCTTTCAGACCTTCAAATGCATAGCTAGTGTAGGTAGTCTTCCACTGTGGCGAACGCACAGGATCCAATGCCTGACCGAGCCATCAATCCTAGACACTGTGATGCCTGTCCCATGGCCAGGGCAAGTGGTGGTTGCTTTGGCAGATTGTGAGTCTCTGGAAAAGAATCACAGTGGCAGTTAAAATACCTGATTAATTTCATAGCAATACACTGAAACCTTGATATTTAAGCTTGCTTCAATCACTCATTTCAAAATTCCTGTGTTTACTTTCAAAGTTTGTTGCTCCTCCACTGTCTGGCTCTAAGAGCAAAGTGACATTTTCAAATTCCCTGCATAAGCACCATTATTGAATAGGCCCATTTTTGGGCTGAAGAATAAAAACAGACAAGCACTTGTTACATTAAAGTGCCCCCCAAAACTACCCCTGTCTTCCTGAAAGAGTGTATCCTAACATTGCTATCCTTCATTACTCACTCAGTGAGTGTGATGCGCGGTGAGCAGCAGGGTGAGCAGTAGGGTCGCCTGTGTGGGACGAGAGAAAGGCACTGCCCACCACACATGGCAGCCTCCAGGCCATACCTACCTAGTATTGCACTATTAAGTACAGAGCACACTGGTTCTCTTTGTATCGGGTCAAGCTGATTTCCAACAGGGCTGCTCCAGGGATCGGAATACGCGAGTAAACTGAATGCATCCTGTGGGAAGATGATTTTTATTACATTTCACAGCTATATGCTACTAGTGAAAACAAGGACTATTCGCTTATTTTGATTCAGTATCATGAAAGTAACTGTCAGTGCCTATCAGTACAAAAGGATAAAAAAATTGTGACAGGGCTTGTTCCCCTTGGAGCAAGCAGTGTTCTTCCCAACAGCAAGACAAAAGGTAGCGGTATTTTAGTAAGTGATGGGGTAAGAGAAAACAGACTGAAAACTGCATGCAGTCTTTGGCCGGAGAATTCTTTTCCAGAGCAGTCTCAAATCAAGGTAAACTAATTAGCATGCAGAGTACTAAAGATACCACATTTTGGGCATCTCTACCAATCCTCATGTGGTTCATTTATCATTAGAGCCCAAAACAGCACTTTGATTCAAGAGGCCAAGTTACATGGTCAGAAATGAGAGTAAGGAAAGTGCTAAATTAATTTCTGGGTTTAATTGTACTACAGCACAAAATTATCTTCCCTGTGCATGTGCTACACAGACAAGACAGGAGACAGGGCTACACCACAGCTGACCAGAATACTGCTCTCAGACAGACACACACATACACAAAAAAAATGAGAGAAGTTAAAGCAGAACAGCATTCCAGCACTACATGCTGTGGGAAGTTCCTGCTGGGCAGCACAGTTATTCACCTTAACACCACAGTTTCAAGATTAAAAATACCTTGAGCATTTTCTTATTCACTGTGTTTTTGCCACATTCTCTTCTTAGTTGCTCACTCATTGCTTGCAACTCTCTTCCAAAATGGATCATCCTTTCAATGGCTGCTTGGCTGCCACCACAGAGCTGACGTCTTAACTGACTTGAATCTACTTCTGCAAAAACGATACCGTCATCATCACCACTAATAGAGCTGAAAGTAACAACCTGTGGATCTACAGAATCTGCACTGATTTCACTCTAAAAAACCATCTGCCTTCTCAGAGAGACCTTGGCACCATATACTTCTGCACTGAGCACTGCTAAATTGCTCATTTATAAACATTTAAGAGACTTCATTAACTAACAGCAGAGGCTGTTGACATGTGCTGTTTATTTTGCAATGATTAATTTAAAACTAACTAGACTATAAACCAAATTTTATCCTAAAATTTTACGGGAGTTTAAAAAACAACAATAAAAATCCACACAGTTCTATTTTTTTAATTCTCTGGCATTGCACTTCTAAAGATGTGCCACATCCGGAACTGCTAAAAGAGGGTAAAAACCCCTGAACTTCCTGAACAGCCATGATGGAAGACATTCTACAAGGAGTATGAACAGTCTAAATGATTATGTTATCTTAATAATTCAAACATTTCAGGCTTCTTTTGTAATCAAGCAGAACATTACCATTGATTTCTTTACTGTTTGCTACAACATTCCCCAACACTAGTGATTTTAAAAAATATTGATGCAAATTATGAATAGTAAATTAATCCTTGGCTTCTCTGAAAGTTCTGTCTTTTTAAAATTTACAATTAAAGCAACATATTAAAAAAAAGGCATTTATCCGTTCCTTGCCTTTTTTCATCAATGGAATCAAGTTTTAAATTGTAGCATTTTGAGCTACACTTCAATTACAAAACTATTCTTCTTTCTGACTTTACACCGCTATCTAGTGATGTATTCTGACTACTATTTCAAACAAGAATTTTTAACTGGCCACCTTATTTTTTTTTCCTTAGATGTAGGCATAAAACCTCTGGAAAATAATTGCCTACTGGACATTACATACACAGCACTAAGGAGAATATATAAATATTTCAAAAAGTGAAAAACCACCAAACTCAGACTGGGGGCAGTAAACAGTGTAGATGGAGGAGCCACATTTCTTTTTTAAAAAGGTGAAGCACCCACAAGTCTTCAAGTAGTGGTGCAGCCTAATCTAGGACATCAGTTTCCAAAGGCAGAAAAAAACTATGTTACAAAAAGCACAAACAACTCCGTGCCCTGTGCAGCCGCTGCATGTCTGTCACAAGTCTCCGAGGAAAAGGCTCCAAGAGAGTAAAGAAGTATTTTGGTTGTTCTGTCATGGAAATGAGGCCCTGTTATTATCCAGCTCCAGAGCATAATGCAGGGAAAACAGTCTGGCAATTTGCATCTCCCCGCTTCATGGCTGTAACAGAATTACATTTGCTGTTCAACAGTTACCTGGCATTTACCAGCAAAGCTGCAGGATGAGCAACACACTTGCTCCTGGAACTGTGAAGCAATCACAGACCTCTGTATGTGCTTGACCAGACTGCTGCATTCTGGAAGTCTCGAGTTTCACATTTCATTTAAACTACCTATTAATTGATGTCTGGTTAAATCAATTGTTTGAAAACCTAGTTCTGCAGCTGCACAAAGGGCAATCAGAGAGGATTTAAATATTCATTTCTCATCAATGTCAACAGGTATGACTGAGTATAAAGCAAGTTAAGTAAAACAGAGGTAATTTTTAGACCACAACTATACAAGCAGTAATTGTTAAGTGGAAAAAATTAAAAAATTATTTTAATTTTTTTTTTACATTTCCCAGATAAAGCAGTTTCCTTGAGCATTAAATATTAGCACTTTGCATTCTTCAATATAAAGATTTAGAATTTCTACACTTACTGTGAAGTGCAAAGATGCCATGAGAACCATGAATGGGAAGAGGGAGAAACAATCTGCCAACCCAAAGCCAGGGGTGCTACACAACAGGGTGCTTCTTCTTAAAGGTACTTCCTTAGAAATTGATGCTAGTTTCAAGTTACCTATTTTCCCTATTCTCACACTGATACTGGACCACCTAAATCAGTGGTTATAACATTTACATCTTGTAACAGCAAAACAAACAAACAAAAAATTAAGATTTGAGCTAATAACCCTAATTTTCAAGTTGGGAAGCATTGCAAGTAAAAACATAACCTTGTTGCCATCACTTAATAAAAATGTAAGAAATATCACTGCAGACCCATTTCTGTGTCACATTCTTCCATTTCGTGATCATGTTTAGAACTACCATTTAGGAAGCCATTGGACGAAGTCTCAGCAACCCCATTGGAGTAGTGATCTGTTTCCATGTCTACATCATTGCTGAAAAGAGAGTAATAAATACAAGTTTTACTCATATTTAAGTACTTAGGTTATATTCACAACTTCATCACAGTACTTCCTCATCTTGGCTACTGAAAAGCTGCCTTAAATATTACCAAGCTAGACCACAGTTTCTTCCATAGCAACTGGTGGTACCAGAGCACCATGGAAATTGTAAGGCTGTCTCAACTAATGTTAACATTCGGTAAAATAGTATTTTCAGATGCTGAAAAATTAAACATGTCCCCTATTATTCAGGAGTAAGGAGTTACAATTTCTAGATACACACAAAAAATTTTTTACCTTGTTTATATATCTTTATATACACAGAGATGGAGAAAATGCATTGTGAAAATATACTATTACCACTTTTTTTTTAAATATAGTTAAGTCTATATACAGCCTACTTTGAAAATGTATTTAGGTAACTAATTCTTTCAAGAATCCCTTGATCTCTTATTTATTCTCAGTGGAATGACAGGGGAAAAACAAAAAAAAGAAAACCCTAAAGCAAATGCTGAGTAAACCAAAACACTGAAGAGATACTCAGAGGCAAATTCAGAGCATTCAATTCCTCACCATACTTTGCTCGCAGCAGGTCACAGAAGTGCTTTCAGAAAATGCCAGTACAGCTTTGGGGACTGAGCTTTGCTGACAGTTGCATCCTAGCCTGTTCTATTTTGTTATGGAGAATAACAACCTAAAACCTCTGTCAAGACCACATATATCAAATTTAGAAGTTTAATATCTTGCTTCTAAGCAACCAAAAATACTCAAGTTTCCTTTGAGGAAGGAAACCAAAAGGCCTTTCCAACTGAGCAACATCACAGCCAAGGAACTGTCTTCCTCCTGTGAAAAATCTCCAAGTTGCCTGGACACTGCCAGGCTTTTTGGCAGAGGCAATGCTGATGCAAACAGAAATCATGAAGTTAAAAAGTAAATTGTTACTCTTACTTTTTTACCCCAATTATCACTATCCAATTGAAATACTTGTGGTTATCACCACTGCATCATTACACCCTACATGGTAGTTTTGGGAATCCATTTTGGACAACGCAGCCAAGTACTGTTGCATTTCACATCAAGTTAGGTTCTGCTGCATCAACGCAACCCAGAGTTACTGGTGATGAATAACCATATTAAACCTGGTTAATAAATTTATTTTCATTCTCTGAATTGAATGTGTTTGCACAAGTGACAGTGATTGGAATATACAAACAAAAGGCAGTCCACATTTCATATGCATCTCAATGTTTACTTTGCAGATAGTAGCACAAATGGAGAGTATCTGGGAAACTTTTCATTACCTACATGCAACAAACTTAAATCAATGTCAGTGGCTTAAATTAAAATCCCAAATGCCAGAAAGCTAGTTAACCTTCACTGTACAACTTCAAAACTGACCATAAATAGCTATAAGCCAGATAATTTATTTTTGTCCATTGCATTTCTTTAACCCAAGAGGAGAAAACAGCCTATTAAGCTTGAGTCATCAAAATAACACAAAAACACCAGAGTGATCACAAGCTGTTGGCCCCTTACACTATGTGTTTTAAATGTCCTTGGGGAAAAAAAAAAAAATCACATCAAATTCCACTGAAAATTCTTCTCTGTAATGCAAGCACATGGACGACACAAGTCTTAACATAAGTTAGAAGCATCTGAAGTTTATTCACCTGGAATAGCTGTTAACCTGCTGTGATCTTGATACATTTATGTTGTTTAGCTCTGGTACATTCAAGCTGGTGGTCGTGTGTTTACTGTGACAGTAAGACTGATGTGCTTTATTTGATATTACTCCATTACTGCAACTACTTTCAAACCCTGAAAGAAAGTTTTAACAATTATAACCATCTACAAACTTATTTGTAAGTACCAATTTATAATAGTGAAATAAGTACAGCATAATTGTTCCTGGTCAGTAAACGCTAGATTTGCTAAACTAACCCAAATACTTTGCCTCCATGTTTCAGGTACTTGAACCTTTAAATTTTCTACAGTGCAGAAGTTAAGCATTATTATATCTAACATATTATATATATATATACACGTTACATATTATTAATATTATTATATATAACAATTACAAACATAGACATGAGAATGTTTTTCAGTTGTACTAATATACCAGTAAAACAGAAAATTGCACCACAGCAGAATAATTTCTTTTAGAACTGATGCATTGTTTCTGAAAGATCCAAAAATCTTTTCTAGGCCACTGTAGTCATCGTGAATGGAAGCAAACATGCACCTTACTAATTGTAATCACATAATTCTTTTGATAAATGTGCAGTAGAATTTGATGCTGAATATCTTGCATGTTGCTATACAACCTCCCTCCTTCACCACGTAACATTTTAATTGTTAATATTGTGCTTTACTAAATAAAATTAGACGATGCTGTGAAATAACAATATCTGGTTAAAATCTCTTCTGACCCTTGTAAAATGAGATAAAAAACTATTATTTGAAGCAAATATCGAACGAGGAGCTCCCTAGTATCTTCTAATACAGAAACAAGTCACAGAAAGGGCTTAATAATAAGAAAACAGCTGCTGCCATTTAGGAAATCCCAAACCTCAATTCTAATAATACATTCATCAACTTGCTTATTAAGGGGTGCCTCTATTTTCAAAATTAGAAAACTAAGAAGTACTGTCATAGAATCATAGAATCAGCCAGGTTGGAAAGGACCTCTGAGATCATCGAGTCCAACCCTTGATCCACTACCACCGTGGCTACTAGACCATGGCACTAAGTGCCACATCCGGTCTCATCTTTGGGATGGAGAATCCACCACTTCCCTGGGCAGCCCATTCCAATGCCTGATTACCCCCTCTGTAAAGAATTTCTTCCTAGTATCTTAACATAAACCTCCCCTGGCAGAGCTTAAGACCGTGCCCTCTTGTCTTACTGATAGCTGCCTGGGAGAGGAGACCAACCCCCACCTGGCTACCACCTCCTTTCTACAATACATCCAAATAACCACCTGAAGAACAACAAGAAAATCTGAGTGGATCTCGACTGACACATGTGATGGCATTCCCTTGACACAGAGGGAAGAAGAGTGAAGTTGCTGTCCCTTCCAAGGGCAGCAGTTATTCTGGTGGCCAGGCTACACTGGCTTCCCACTCCATCCCAGAGAGAGAAAAATAAGTTAAATAAAGCACCCCCAATCAGCTCCAGTATGGATTTCAAAAGTAAACAGAAGTGAAAGCTGATGGTCTCTGCTATCTTAAGTCTTGTCTTCAAGGATGACATGTTCATGTACTATTTTAACATGCTCAACTTCTTCTCTGTAGTGGTGCTCTGGAAGGCACGAGGATCTCCCCATTGGCAGCCTCAAACATTCATGGCTTCCCACTGAAGATTTCCGATTACTTAAATGCTCGAAGAACTGTTTCAGTTGTTCAGACTGAAATGTGGCTGCCAGCAGAAAGTCTTTTCCCTGCTCCACCACCGAGCTTTCAGTGTTTCCTACATAAGCGCAGATGTTCCTAATTCTCCATCAACACCATAGGAAAGGTATCATATACACCACTTACTGGATTTAAACCACCCTGCCCAAGCATAAATTATCATCAAAAGGAAAACAGAAATTTTTATCAGAACCTTTCATCTCCCAGAGAGAAGCATTTCTTAGAAATTGGTGACAACCTGCTTTGCAAACCCATAGTAAAAACAACAGCACATGCAAAAACCATATGATGAAACTTTCGCTTTGCCCAGTGACTGAAAATCACATATTTTAATCATTAAAATTATACTGTTATACAAAGCATTCAGTATAAAATCTTAAGTAAAACAAACAGGTGTGTTATTTCCAAATCTATGTGGTACATCCTCCACGTCAACTTACCAGTAAAGTGTGTGCTGCTCCCTTTGCCTGTTGCCAAATTGTGAATATTCATTCCATGGCTGGGACTCATGCTAGGACTACTGAATGATCGTGGGCTAACAGGGTAACTATCTTGAGATTTTGGACTGTGGCCTCCCAAACACCGCACTTCACTGTCCGTACCATTCACCATCTCTATAAACTGGCGCACCCTAAACAAAAGGCAAAAAGTTAAGCTAATAAAACAATTTACACATTTCAAATTACCAATGATAGCATTGATTTCATTTTAGTGTTAATACAGAATTAGACTGACTCAACAAAATGCTGGATGTCAGTAACCCAATCGTCAATGAGCTTTGGAGTATTCCACCAAAAATAAGCAATTACAAATTTGTCAGGGAGGAGAACAGGAATATTATCCTTCAAGGACAGACTTTGTCAGTAAATCCTCAAGGTTTAGAGAATTAAACTATATTTTCTTAACTGTTTTGTTTTATTGGCAGGGGCAAGGTTATTTCTTGAGAAAGATATGTTGTTATGTTGTTATGTCTGTCATTTCTCTCAAAGTAAATGAGAATATAGTTTGACTGTCTGAAATAGCAAAGGGTAACTCTTAACATTAAACATTTGCACTAGAAAACAGTTTGAAAAACAAGCTCGTATACAAACCTTCCCTTTAGAGGCTGTTGCTCTTTGTCAATTGCTTTTTAGATAAGAAGGTTTTAGTATGGACTTTAAGAAAGCTCAGAACTACTGCTTTATGCTTCAATAACAAAATTGAACGACAGAATTTAAAAATTTAGAACAACAGATTGAGAAAAAGGTAACATACAACTGACGTTATCAAGTGAAGTGTTTCATCAAAATGTTCACATTTTGTGAATTCTGTGCTAAGTCTGGAGTACTATCACGTGAATTCTGTTCAGCACTTGAGCATGACAGACTTCAAACACATTCCAAGTTACTTAACTGAACATAAAACTAAAGTGCTTTGTTCTTACAGGAGATAACAGATTTTTTCGACATTCAAACACTGCAATGTGATACAAAATTCTGGAGGAACAGCCCAGCTGGCAAGTAAAAATGCCAGAATGAAGGTAACTATATTGTGTGCCTGGGAAGCCAAGAGAACTCTTTGGGATTTTCCACAGTTTTAGCCAGAGGTTTCTAGTAAAGTGACATGGAATGAAACACCTCATTTAAACTGATCTTTAAAGTCAGTCACCCCTTTGGAGGAACAGACTAATTTATGCCAACAGGATTCTTAATCTTCTTGAATGTGATACTGTATCAGTTTTCATTTTAAGTTTTACTTGACACCCAAATGAATTAAAATTGATTTAAAAAACTACAAAACTTAGTTCTATAGAACAAGTCTACAGGGAGATGTGAATTATGCTGCAAACCAGGAGCTTGATGACAAAACCTAGTTAAACATGTAGCAAATAAGAAGAGCATAAAAAAGTGAAATATACACATTTTCTAAAAAGCGCTGCTTAACTTTGTTTAAATTTCTGTGAAAGCTTTAAATGAGTAACTGTCTTGACTCAGAAGGTACTGTGCCATCTATAAACACACATCTGTATAATTTGAAGACTCACTTTAATGCAAATAAGAGATTAGGATTTCTTTCTAGTAAACTTGGATACAACTGTTGTGTTGTTTCAATGGCTTCTCCCATTCTTCCTGCTAAAACCAATTTCTGAATTCCTGTTCACCAAAAAACAAATAAGAGATTAGGATTTTTTTCTAGTAAACTTGGATACAGCTGTTATGTTGTTTCAATGGGTTCTCCATTCATCCTGCCAAAACCAATTTCTGAATTTCTGTTCACCAAAACCAACATCAGTTAAATGGACAGCTTATGGATTAATACACGTACATTAATGATTAAAAGACACTGCAACCATCAATCAACAAGATTTTTTTTTCTCTTAGAAAAAAACAGTGTAAAGAAAGATCATGCTTCCTTAAAACGTTCAAAAGGAAAATTTAAGAACTGCACTCCACCTACATATATCTAAATGAGAACTCAGTATATTTATTGCCAGCATCTAACTGCTTTGTAGTCAGATTGTGCATTTAGAGCTAGAATAAGACTGCAGACACTCTCTACAATTTACTTCTCATTTTCACAACTTTATAAATAAGCACATACCAAACTATCGTCACTCAAAAACATCCAAATTGCATCCCACTCCCACAGGTTCAGTTTTGACTGAGAAAAACAAAAATTTAGTCCCTCTCACCTACAACACATACTTCCAGTCAGGTTACAGTGAAGTAAAGCTTTTCACAACAGTCCCTGCTTTAGTTGATACTTCTGTGGCTGTAACTTGCCACAAGTTGCAAACAGTCTCACCGTTCTATCCACTGACAGAGAAACTCATCCAAATGAAAAACGGCCCAACAAATGGGATATTTTACAACCAGAGCAGTTTCCCCATGTGGTATGTCATGCAGTAACACAACTGCTTATGTTTATAGAGGAGACATTTAAATGGATGAGGAAGGCACTGTTTAATTGGGCTGCCCAAGAGCCTTGCCATGGCAAGTTAGAACTGAACTGCTGTTAGATCTCCTTGTCCTCTTCCCCCTCACATCTGTAAACAGGAAAACTCAAGTTTAACTAATAAAGCATTCTCTAAACTCAATCTCTTTTCACAGTTAAGATAAAAATCTAAATGTTTGTCAAGATTGAGTTTTATACTCCTGTTTGTGACTGACCGTTAGCTCTCATAAACACTCATTTAGAGACATTACACACATTTGTTTAAGACAGATCACATTTTTCATTCAAGAGAAAAAGACAACAATGTACTTTACCACATTCTGCTACACCAAACACCTTCCAAAGCCTTACTGAACAAATTTTTTGTAACCAGCTGTTCATACCTGTGTAACTTTATATGACAGCAAAGAACTGTACTATGGAGTAGTGCTGCAAGGAAATTCTACAATGGTGCTTATGAGAAAGCTTCATGTAATTTTTAAGCGAGGAAAAAAGGGATGCAACATGCTTTCCAGCCTTACTTTGTCTATTCTTAATGGAAGCTAATTCTTCTAGCACAGTCTGGTCTGTGGATCTGGCGAATGCCTCTGCTGTTGCACAGTATCCATGGTGAACTAAGTAAGATGATACCATTCTAAAAATAAACAAAATCCAGAAATACTCATTACATACAGGTAAGAAACCAAGAACTTCTGAATGTAAAAAATCTTGTCTGAAAAAAGTGATTTAATTGAAGAATTCTACTTGAAATTCAGAGATTTCTGTGCAAGTCAGACAAAAGTAATTCACTTAAGAACCAGTATCTTTTTCAAAACTGTACAGAAAAATCAATGTATAACTTTATTATGATGAATTTTAACAAAAATTATTCATCACCCAAAAGTAGGGTCAATTCAAATATTAATTGTTAATTAAGTTTCTTTTTTTGCTCATTAGATACACTGAAGTGAAATTTCTTCACAATAAGTTTTTGTTTATACTGAAAAAATAAAAAGATGCAAAGTCACAACCCCTATTTTTTCCAAGAAACATAATTAGGCACAACTTAACCTGGCATGCGAAAGCCTGAGAACACAAAGAGAAACTTTGGGCATTAAACTCACCCAATATAACCTCCCCAATCCACATTAGATAGGTCATATTAGAATAGAAGCCTTACACTCACAGTTATAAATTCCAAATTAACAACACAGACAACTCTTCCACAAAATCTATTCATGCTCCATTTTACACGGTTATCAAACCTGTTAACAAAACTATTTGTACTAATTTTTAATACTATCTATCATTTTTTGCACAAGACAATAGACGGAATGTTTAAAGGGTCTCCAAAATCATGCAAGTAACTTGTTTTTTAAATGAACAATATTCAAAGTCTTACTTCTGAATCATTGTTTGCCACTCTCCTTCCCGATCTCCTATTGGAAATCTGTCAATTTGTGCTTGAATTTTGGTTCTCCATTCTCGCATATAGTCTTCAATATCAAATACAAATGGGTGTTGTCCAAAATTAGCATCCACAACCTCTCCTGGTGTTTGAAGCCCTACTGTAGGGTACAAGTTTGGCTGCAAAAAAATTTTTAGTTAGTTTTTTTCCTCTTATTCTGAATTCCCCACTTTCTGGTTTTTTTTTCATCTCTGTAAAAATACCCCCACCGCTACTAGTAGTGTGAATAACAAAATACCTCTGGACCATCTGTCCAGCAGCAAAAGCAGCTTCTGCCAATACAGCAATACAATGACTGATTAATTTTATTCCCAGTGATCATAATTTTTTTTAGTTTGAAAGAAGAAAGACTGATTGTTCTAGTCAGAAAATTCACATTTTAAACTGTGCTAAAGTTTATGACTTTTGGTTTTAATTTTACAAAATATTAAATAACAATTTTTGGATGATTTTTAAAGACCAGTTTTTTTCTTTTAAAAAGAGAACAAAAATTAAACTTACAAAGTGGGCCATTTTCCTTTTGGGGTGAAATAGTTAAAACATCGTTGAATTTTAGTGGTAAGAACTGACAGGATAGAAAACTCAATAGCCCCAAAGTCCAAGTGTAGCACCTAAAAAGAACTGTAACAGTGCATTGAAGTTCTCGTGAATTCCTGGACTTGTATCTAGAAAGAGACTTTAAAGCATTTATTGTTGTCTCAGTTTCATTTTCTGCTTAGAGATTAGGTCTCCATCCAAATTTGAAATACGCCAAATATGAGAGAAGTAAAATCTGCCTGTTGAGATTAAGGTAATTTTTCTTAAATGCAATGAACATCTCAGCAGTGGCAACGCAATCAATTGGGTGAATGGGGTTTTGTTGCTGAGGTCTTTTGGGAGGGATTTTTTAAAATTTTTTTTTAAAGTTATTTATAAATACACCTACATGATATTTATAATGCAGACAATCGTGGAACAGTATAATGGTATGCTGATCTACAAAGATATATGCAAAATGAATTATAGCTATCAGTAAGAAGCTATCAACATGCAGGTGAAACGAAAGAAAAATACTCTATTTTCAAACCATGCCCAAGCCAATCTTGCCTCTGTTTTCACACATACACCTCTCTTTTTTTAATAAACATTGCTCATAGTGTTACCTAGTCTAGTCTAATCAACAAAGTAAAATCTGAAATCTTTTAATGAGATGAAAACAACCAATTCTAATGAGGAGGGGTCCAGCTTCATACTTCAGATTGTAGTGTCAGTTTTGCTGGGCTGGCACCATATGGTAGCAAGGAGCCCTGCTAGCATCCCAAAGATCCAGGATAGTGGCAGTGGCTTCCTGCACAAAACATTCAACCTTGTGGCAGGACTAAGAGGTTCCTTGGGTTACTGACTTCATTTTTCTTTAATATTTGTCCTTGCCTCCCAGGGCCACAGCAAATGGAGTAGCTGGCCAGCATGTGCATCACACATTGCACCTTAACCAGATTAAATCAGAAATGAAGTGAATGAGAAAAATAAAACAAAGTAAGAGCAGTATTGTGCCTGTACCAGTAGCATAGGGAACACATACCAATTTCAAGGAAAGCACAATTTAATTGACTCAAAAGCTACAAGACTTCAGATATATGCAGCTTTCTTTAAAAAAAATAATTTGCTATCTCTGATCTTGTGAAGCAAAGATTTTTGAAAATCAGGCATCAAGCATGAATTACAGTAACCACGTCTCAAACAGCCATGCACTGTGTTGGTGTTTAATATAGCTTTGACTTTGTATGTAAGGCTTGAACGTGTCAAAGTATGTAATAACTAGTTGTATGTATCATTTTCTCCTAAAACTTCCATTAGAACTGCTTGTTAAAACCCTGAAAAGGAAAACCCCTCATAAAGTATTGGTGTAAAACAAAATAAACTTTCTGCTTCAATTAACAAATCACCACTGAAGTGATGAAGAGAAATATCTGATATTAAACTGGTTAAGAAAATTATCACTGTATTTCCAAGAAGCATAAGGTAAATGCCAGTTTGATCTGAAACATCTCTTTATGGTACAAAGGAAAACTGTTTGAAAATGCACTTATCTTACCGGTAAATCTGTGAAAGCGATGCCTGTAATGAAGAGAAAATTAAGATTAATTTCAATGTGTCTGGATTTTAGCCTCATTTTCTTATTATATGTTCAGAAAACTCACCCAAATCATCTCAGAAATAAATTAAGTATGGTGAAATCCATGATGCTTAGGTACAACTCATGTTTTTAAGTAATAAAGGACAAAAAGAAATTGTCATTCAAAAATACTCAATCTGCCCTTAATTTTTCCAAAATAGGGTATAAGAATTAAAAAACATCATACACATATGCAGATTAGAAAGTATGAAAATTCTAGCTACGTATTAAACATAAGAAGAAAAGTAAGAATATATGAAGATACTTCTTCACTTGCGTGTCTTGATGCTGCAACATCAAAATTTAATAGTGTCTCTTCTTGACTGCTCTCACTTTCTTTGTAAGTACTCAAGATCCTTACACAAGCAGCACATGCCTACAATACTCCAAATCAGCCTGGTAAACGTTCCACTCTAATCCATGCCAGCAGGTTTTTGTTTTCAAACAGAAGAGCTTAATATGTTGTTACATAATTACAAGCATCCATCTACCCATAAAACCAAGGGAGTGATTTTGCTGTCTCAGGATTAGAGAAACATCTGACCTCTATACACCTCAGGAATTTCAGGCAATTTCGGGGGCCGGGAAGCTTTCAGTTAAAAAATAAATATCGGGAATCACCTTCTGACAGCCAAATAACAGTATTTCATAATTTCCTTTATTGTCGCAAATATTTCTTTATTTTTTTTTACAAATGCATAATTATTCCAATCCACTTATCCCTTCAAACTCTTATTTATTTTGTATCACTGCCTTTTCAAATTTAGGATGAAAACAAAGCTTTTAATCTTTTGTCCTAAATTACACCCCTGTTTTCAATCTCCATTCTTCACCAAGATTTGAAATCTCAGGAGCATCTAGATTCCTTACTCACATCTTTGAGACAAAAGGCTGACATACAGAATCAATCTCTTTCCTTCCATCACATCTCAAAGCTATTATTTTATTTATTACCTGTTCTCACCCTAACTTTTCCTAAGCTATTACTGCTTTCTCTGTTTGGCACATTTTAACATCCAACCTGCTCTTTTCCAAAATAGTCATGGCTGTAGGCATGACAGATGAATGACAACTGAGTGATACGTAGGTATTGGGGGCTTGGTGGGGGGGTTGGTTTTGTGGCTTTTTTTTTCAACCCAGGATTTCAAACTTGCATGAAAATTGCTTAGCCCTTTATTTATCATATCCTAGGCCAAGCAAGAGATTTCCTATACTTCAGAGAGCATCTGTGGCCCAGAGAAAAAACATAAATGTCCTCCAAGTCACGATCATATAAGAATTCTGGACAACTAGCAGCAGCAACAACTTTGCAAGACAGCCAAAATTTCTGATTTCTTTTTCCACTCAACACAGAATCAATTTTCCTCTGTCAGAAATTCAAGCCAGCAAAGCCCACAACAGCAGAAAAGCTGTCAGCTTTCCTTCTGAAATCCATGAAGTGTTTGTCAGACTCTGTCTATGACAGATGACATTTTATTAGCCTCTCCTCACCTATGCCATTCTGTTCTCCTTTAAAAACAGATTGTAATCACTTGCAGTGTTGTTTCACAGTTGGCCTAATCCAGTCTGCTTTAAGTCTGCCACTGAAAAAGAGGGTTCTGCTCTTCCCTTTTAGCTCTTTCATGAATGTGACCATAAGGGTAGTCACGAAAACTAGTGTCTCTTTAGTTGATCAACTGATCCAACCAACCTGCAGGCACACCATTGCTAGTTTCAAAAATGGAATAAGTAAGATGACCTTTCTCTGTTTAACCCAGCTAAAGATTAAGGCAAACACGAGCCCATTATCTTCCACTTGGACATAACCTGCAACAGGGCCAAACGAAACAACTCCACAGTGCATGGTTCAAGTGCCCTAGGTGTCACCTACTGCCCTAGGTGTCAAGATAGTGAGTCCAGGTACACAGACTCATTCAATTTAGAAGGAACATTAAATCATGATAAAATAGAATCCCAGAAGTGATTACTTGGAACTGACCTCAGAAGACACCTAAGCCCTGCTCTGAGTAGGGGCAGGAAAACTTCCAAGTCAGATGTGTTTGCTCAGGGCAAACAAACTGGCAGTCTTGTTCAGACAGACTAGGAAAATAATTTAAACTGTGTCCTTTCCCTTACTACTTTCCAAACCTTCTTCATGTTTGCCAATGTGAGAAAATAGAACAGCAACTTCAAGAATACCTGTCTCAATAACTTCTTATTTCATTTCAAGCTACCCTCTATTTTCCTTATCACATTTCTACCCATGACAAAAGCCTTATTCTTCTCTGGGCTTTATCCCTTCGAAATTCCTGTTCTGCTCAGCACAATTTCAAGATTTCTTCCCAAGCCCCTCCCCTCCCCTAAATGCAGGAAGGCAATGTTTTTCTTTTTAATTTTACATTGTATCTTTGCTCATTAAACTGCATTAAGGAACTGAAATAGATATTCCACCAAAATTTTTAACTCTACCCACTCCTGATATCTCCAAACTCGAAATTATCTTGCAGTGTTGCTTAATACTACAATTTACCACAAGAATTTAATGGACTTAATTTTAGCAAACTTGTATAATTTATGGCTTTAGCCCAACTATGAATGGCTCCAGACAGGGAATCCAAAAGACATCGTTCTCCAACATATGCTCAAAATAACACCCATCCAATGTAAGGTTTTAGTGAAGGCTAGGTGTCCCCCGTACAGCAGAAATTAATTTTAGCTATTTCCACCTCCCTTACTATCTATTACCTTATAAACATCAAGCATTATTTGTAGATTTAGTAGTGGAGTTCATTAATGCAGATCCTGTGGAATGAGATGTTATATGAATAAATCCTCCCAAATGCACAAGGAATGTTAGTCCAAGTGGCACACAAGCAATTATTCTTCCCAATTCTTTTATTACTTCATTGATGATCAAGCTATCAAAAGAACAACTCAAACACTGCTCCTGGCATGAAGAGAGTTTCATATTTACAGACTTGAAGACATACTGTTATCATTAATGGTAATGTTTCTCCATACCCAAGCTGTGTCCGTTCTTTGTGTAGAAGCAGGTGTTATTGATAAGGTTGACACAACAACCAATGACATCGCCCGTAGTAAACGTTGGGCCGTAGGGTTGTCCAGTTCCAGAGGAACAGAACGAATGTCCATCATCTCCATGGTAACCATACGAATGTTTATCCCAACCTAGAGAACAAAAGCATTTGCAATTTATTTGCTTCCTTTATTAGTTAATAAATTAAAGACTATGCAAAGCTGGTGTAGTCTAACCAGGTTCATATGGTTAACTAATATGCTCAGCTTCCTACTTTCTAAGATTTCTTATCTAAGAAATCTGTATAATTTAAAAAATGACAACTTCTTTTATCAAAATGGCCGAACAAGTAATTCTGTTTGTAGTACATAACAGATAATGCAAATTCAGATAACACATTTTTCTCTTTAAATGAACGTACAAAATTACCAACACCAAAAATATAATCAGCTACAATGCTGAAATTTGAAAAGCTATATACAGATCTGACTTGTCCCAGCAAAGCAGTGAAGATTCTCCTGTTCTCCCTTTCATTTTGCAAAACTATTGCTACCATATGTCATAATCAGATTCTTCCTGGCTAAACCCCAAACATGCGTCTCTGGGGAAGCACATTTCTACTCCTGATCATTCTCAATGACTATTCAGTAGCAAGCAGCCTCTGTATAATAGCAGAATCTCCAGACTAAAGTGCCACTATCTTTGCTGCCCCTAAAAATTAAAATAAATTAAATGAAAAGGAAAAAGATTATCAATACAGGTCAAAGTCACAGCCAGGAGCAAATCATTACATATGCAAATATGGTGCTCATTTTAGTGGTGAACAAGCTGCAGCACCTCTAAGAAGCTTCAGACTATTACAGTACTCAATGAAATTCACAGCAAGCAATTTTAGTCTGTGATCATTTAAAAATACCTGTCTACACTCTTTGCAATTCAATACTGAGCTTTTTCTGTCAAGTTGCTGCCTAACAGGTTAATTTGAAAGTATTTTACACACTTAGACCCTTAATCTGTACAATCAGTAGCTTCAGCTAGTACGACATTAAGCATCTCTCAGTAAATTAAAGATCCCAAATTATTGTAGTTACTTTGATTAGTAGTATCTTTAATTATTTGCAGTGCATCCTAAATCATACTCAAAATAAACAATGCCACCCACTAATAATCCATCACCCTTAGCTGGACACACAGTGTAACTGAGACACTGCTATCATTGTAAGAAGCTTTATGAGAACAGTTGGGTTAAAAAGTTATAATGCAGTGCAGATACTCTAAGGTCAATTCAACATAATTTTATGCTTTGACAATTTCAAAAAAGTTTGTTGGTTTTTGTTTTAGGGTGGATATTTGTTACACATTTAAAGATCTATTTTAAAAAAAGGCAACATGTACACACACACAAAACTTCTGTAAGTGTTACAGAGATACTGCAAACAATTGTTAACAAGACTGTCCCTGATCAATGGAACAGTCAAAACTGAAAACTAGGCCGCACACCCTCACTTAAGGTTGGAAAGGTAACTATACAGAAACTGCCAGTAGAAGAGCTCATCCATGTTTGTCAAAAAGTTTTTACCACAGTAGCTCATCTTTATAGCTAGAAACTCAGTTTGCAGAGCATAGAAATCTATAGCTTCGTTTTTATCTGGAAACATGATAAAAAATTTTAAATGTTTTTGTTTGCTAAAAAGTATCTGCATAATGTTATAAATAACATCAAGAGCAGGGAAGTAGTACAGGAGCAAATGTACAGTAAAAGTTAAACTTTCTAGTTGCAAGTGTTACATTAACTCCAATAACAGATACAACACAGAGATGCCATGCTACACTCTGTTGCTTACCAAAACCTTCCCATCAAGGTGAAGTATATTTTTAAAAAACAGTTAACCAATGTAAGTAACTGGAACATACCTGGTAGTCTGTTCATGTTCACACCCTGTGCCGAAAGCCCAATTCCCATGTAACTAAAAATGAAAGAACAAAAGAAATGTATCTGTCTCTCACAAAAATACATATGTACGTGAGACATTGCCCAGAAACACTGTGCTGACTAATCATACACCAGTTGAGCTGCTGAGAGGTCATTTAATAGTGGCATAACAGCAAGGGAGCTGAAAAGTAATTCTAGCATACATGGTTTAATACAGACAGATTCTGTCTATGCAGGAGGTAAGCACAACTTTCTTCTCTTTTCAGCATCCTGGGTTATCCATGGAGAATACTGGTATTAGCCATAATATTTAAAGCACCAACAAAGAAAGACAAAGGCCATGCCTTATTTTGAAAGTAGGGGTAAAGCAATACACATACCAATTTCATCATCTTCAACATACCTAAATGATGTTTTGCAGACAATCTGGAAAGAGTAATTTTACAAAATACATGCAAAACTGTGCATTATTTCAGCAGCAAAATGCATCCTTGCCCAGCACTGATGAAAAGATCACACTAAAACATTAAAGGCCTGTATTGCAGAGCAGAATGCTATCTTTAGAAATTTACTGGCAATGTTACTTAGCTGTTGGCAAACTGATGGCAAACCAAAGAGGGGAAAATATTTCTACTATGCTAACCAGTAATCTGAAGTCTAAACAAGTCATTGCTAGGTCAATAAAGTCCAAAAGTCAGCTTTACAAAAGATGGTTTTAATGAAGTTAGTGTTCAGTACAATTGTTAACAATTTAGCAGCAAATACTGAAAAGTTGAAATGAAGAATTTCCTCCCCCCCAATAACACTATTAGAAGTTAGCAAAATCAAATTTCCTTGTTCCTTAAGCAAAACTAATGTCATGACCAAGGCAACAGGAATACAAAAAGAGAAACAGCAAAATGAAAAGCTAGACTTTCACCATTCCCTCATTGCCCATAATAAACTAGACCCCCAGATCAACTAAAGAAAGCATCTGAAAAATCACCTCACGTGCCCTAGTTATCAAAACATTCAAAGCATTTTGACACTAGTTCACATTAGTGACATAAATTTGTCATGAAATAATAAACTGTAAGAAAACAAAATATTCACTCATGGCAATTTGAGAATAGTTTAAGTCAACAAACATGACTTCTGTATTCCCATCTCATAAAATGCAATTTTTAAGCAACTATTCCACTTAGAAATACAGGTTAATCAGCTATTTTAAATACATTTCACATAGAATGGAAATTGAGCAGGAAATCTCAGAAGCTATATGCTTAATTGTGTACTAGGCTTTCTGCTTTTTCTATGGACCACTTCAACAATTCCCTTACCTGCTTCTATGGTTGATAAAAAAGCCCTACTCTGGTAATTTCTAATGTATAGTACCATCTTCCTCTCCCTCCAATACATCATCATGAAATGGAACCTCAGAACCATATATAGCAGATATTACATTTAGAGATACTGAAGAGCTGAAGCAAAGGGCAACAAACAAAAGGATTAGTCTTTGCTGCATTGCTAATTATATTACTGAGGCTCCACTGCAGCAGCAGATTCAACAAAACAATTATAAATGAAAGCAACAAGTGGAAAATCCTTGATTTTGTCTTAAATAATAAAAGCAGATTTGTTATAACTATAGTCTGGAGTTCAATGCATGAAGGATACTCATGCAAAGACTGAAAATCTCTTGTTGCACACTCTCCTGTTCAGGTGACCTTATTAAAGAAAGGACATTAATTTTTAAAAATAACTTCAGATAACTTAAAAGAACTCCCTGAACTGCAAAATGCCTTTCAGCACAAGTCATATTAAAACATCCTTCATCTCAATCAAAGTTTTGTTTCAGTAGTCTTACAGAAACAAGATTAAGGTTACACAAAAATGTAAAATGCTAAATAGAACATCATTACCTAGGCAACATTTTGGTACCACCTGTTTTTTCTCTCCCTTAGATATCCTAACTTCCAAGCCTCCTTTTTAATTCAGCAACAGTTGTAAACACAGACCCACTGTATTTAATACAGCTGGGAACAAGGATTCTTCACCCACAGGCAATGACCAGAAGGCACTAGGCACTGACATCATCTCAGTAAGAAGATGAATTCAACAGTATATATTTTTCTCTGGGATTCACTTACGTCTACCTGCACTGTTAACACCATTTCATCAAGCACAATTGCTAATAATAGAAACTCAGTATTAAGTTAGATTAAAATGTGTCAAATAATTAATACATTTACTATAGACATGTTTCACAAGGCAAAAGGAATACCTACAATTTATAGTTTGGAAGTGAGTGAAATTAAAGACTCATTAATTAACTTAATTTATTATTTGTTATAGTTGATGGGTAGCTAACCTCATGTTCAACTAGATTAGTACACTATAAATTAAGGGGGAAAACAGTACCATGACAGATGGTCTTTAAATGCTCTAAAATTTAGCAACAGGAGTTGCACGTATGCCAAACCACTAACTTTCTTTCCTCTTCCTCACACCTATAACCTTCACAAGCTTAAAAAGATCTTTTTGTTTGTTTTTTGAAGACACAGGAGAGGTCCAGAGTCATTGCTTCAGTGGGAGGAATTACATAAATTGTCCTCCCATTTGCTGCTTAAGGTTCACCTTTCACACATCTCAGAATCAGGAGAATAATGGTGGCAGAGCTATGCATTAAAGTTTTCCTCCCTTGGTCTATGATAAAAATGCAGGGCAGCACAACAAGCAGCCCAAGTGCAATGCAGGCCCAGAATGTTCCCAGTCAGGTCACGGTGCATTTCTTGCTGTCCTGTCACATGAATAGCGTTGGTCCAAGAGATTGCTACAGACAGAAAGAACAGGTCCACTTAGACTACGTCAGGCCATAAGAGTTGTCCTTCGGAAATGGAGGTGTCAACACCTGGAAGCAGCACACTCAGTCCATCCTATAGCACCTTCCAAAAATGGACATGACACAGAGTGGTTTGGGAGACCAGTGAGGGTGAATAATAGTGGTTCTCACGCCACTTCCCTTACTGCTTCCCTCAGCACCTGAGGCCTGTCCCTCCACCTCAGGTCCCCACCCACAAACATCCCTGGCTGCTGCAGTGGGAAGATCATTTTCCCTGGCAAACCAAACTAAGTGGCCTGGGACCCATTTTATTAAGTAGCCCCTCTCTCTGAGCAATTTCAGTCCCACTGGTTGCTACTCATCAACTCATTAAAGTGCTCAAGTCTTATAGGAGCTCCAAAAATTACAAACAACCACTCATGGAACACATGAAATCAACCCATGAGAGACTGAAATAAGAGACTATAGCTGGAAACCAATTTAAAGTGCAGCCAAATTGGTATTAAGGACCAAGAAAGCAAGTGCATTTTAGAGTCTTGATTTTTCATTTCAAATCATATTTATTTTTGTTCCAGTTCAATTAAGATATAGATTACCATTTTAGTATCTCAGCACATCTTCTAGATTACATTTCACAAAAAGTAACACAGAAATTTTAGAATACTACAAAACTACAGAGTTTAAAATTTGCTAAAGATTTAATTTTTTGCCACAAAGTAGAAGAGAAAATGTCAAAAAATACAGCCCCTATGGTACCTATTTTTTTCTTCTAATGCATACTGAAAAGCCTAGGCTTCTCTGCTGGGAGATGCATAAGAAGGAGCAAGGTCACAATAAGTATTTCCACCTCAAGTATCTTTCTAGTCACAGAGTCTAGTCGAAAACTCACATTTTTGCTGGAACCTAAAGTTTCTACTTAGAATAGACTAAATGTGAGAAGTAAAAGAAAATAGAGCCAAATAGAAGGAAAAAATAGCAGTAAGAGATGGTATAGAACTGCAGACTGCTAAAAGATAAAAGAGATATTAAAAAACTCAGTAGTTCATATAAAAGATACACAACTCTGATTTTTATTTATAACTGTTCCAGTAGAATTTTCAGCCACTGTGTTGAAGGTATAAGGAAGATCTTTCGATATGAAAGTTGATAATAATCAGAACTCAAGTTAATTATATCCTATCTTGCCCATTCCATAAAGAGGAATACAGAATGTCAAACACTATATCAAATCGCAGGTACCTCAGAAAGCTTACCAGTGGCTAAAGATAAATTTAAGTATTAAATAACCACTTCTCTAGTTAAAAAAAACCCAACAAATATTCCATGTTGTATTTATAAATACAAGTAAAATAACTGAGCATAAATTTACGTAATGAAAAAACCATAAAAGCCTCCCTACTACCAAGATTTCATTAGTAACCTGCTATATGCAAAGAGTCAAATTCCTTCTGACTTTCATTATGTCTACATATTCAACTGAAGACCTGGGGAACTGCTACATGATGCTCTAAAAAATAAACTCTTTTGGTGTTGAAGAAAGTAAGTAATCAACATGGTATCTTACCCCCTACATGCTATACATTTAAAGAAAGCAACTTTAATCATACAGTGTTAAAACCTAAGTTATCAAGATATCTGCAAGGAACCCAAGCCCAAGCACTAAGAGATGTCTACATCCATAAACAGGACAACTGAAAACATCCTACTGTTTTGAATGCATTAACCATTAAGAAAAGTAGAATTAACACTCCAGAAAAAAAAAAAGTTGGGTATACAACAGGTGCAGTTTGTTTTACCATCAAGTTTGTATCTCAGAGAAGAGTACAACTAGAAAAAACGGCAGTGTCTGTAAGAGTAAGACTCAGTGATCTTCTATAGGGCATTCTCAAGCGACTTGCAAAGACATAAAAGACTTGAATAATGTTCTCTTATAGATTTCTGCACTGTCTTCACTGACTCTATAAGGTCAGAAACACAGCACACTAAAAAGGTTCCCACATTTCATCTTTAATATAGTTACTCTGCATTAAAATTTTGTAGAATCATGCCAATACAAGATCCTTATTGTCTGCACAATCACAACAAAAAATGAGATGTTAATTTTTTCTCTATTTAAATGTTTCAAAATATGCCATGGACAGTTTTAGTCTTTCATTTCAAATTGAAAACAAGTTTAATTTTAAGGAAAATTTCCAAGGAAACAGTATTTTGAACATGATAAACCCAGGTTTCAGATTGATGCAGTTCTTCATAGAGAGGGAAAACCAAAAATAAATCAGGCAGTCATCTTGCATGGTGCTCAAAACTGTTACTCCTGTAATGTTTTGCTTATGATTCCTATAACGTTCCTAGAAAGATCCTTATCTATTGACAACCCTCTCACTTCCTGAGGTTGCACCATTTCATCCTGTGGCACTTCTCCCTAGCAGTAAAGCCTTTTTGGGGACCATACTGTCAGAAAAGAATAGCTGCATAGAAAATAATATAATGTAAATATGGGCTACACTAAACTTATCATCTATACACTATGTGAATGAACTTCAAAAGAAAGAAATAACATAAAAGACTTCACAAGAAGCAGGGACCAAGAAATTAAATATATTCTGTTGTCTTTTTAAATTAGAAATCTTAATTTCTAGCAAACACCAAAAAAGAAATGAAACTCTTGCTGCAGTTCCAATATTTCTGATCAGTTAAACACAAACCTCAAATAATCCTCTTACACATTTAGTTGCTGTTCATTTTTGTCAAATGTCTGGTCTCATACGGTCAGATAAAAAAATAATTACTGCTACAGTTTAAGAAAAGATACACTTCCTGATTCACGACCCAATCTCTTCCTGCAGCTGCTAAAATTCAAATTAAGACACTAATGAAAGAAAGATATTTCAGATGTTACCAGATTCTACTCTATACACAAGTACACTGCTAATAATGCAGCAAGACCTACTTGTATGTAAATAGAGACTGAGTGAAGTTTGCACACTCTTTTAACAAAAGCCTGTTCTAGTAACAAATAACTGCTGAGGACATATCAAAGCCATAAAAATAGGTCTTGAGATTGCACGAACTTTTCATATTACATTATCAGTGTACAAAACAAATACAAACAAACCAGCAACTATGTTCTATATTTTGTTTATTGGTTTATGCTTTTGTTGTGAACAAGAAAATGGATATACTGGATGCTAAAGGAAAAGCCAACTTACTGTAACAGGAACAATTTGCCAAGAAAAAGTACGGATTCTGTCTAAAGAGCTATGCGCTATGCATACATGCTCTAGAAGACAACCAAGCACTTATATTTCACAAACATCACTAATACATGCCAAAACAGCTCAGGCAAACCATAGGTATAGGTGTCATGAAAACTCAAACTTAATTCTCATGGTATTTTTGTTCTGGATAGTTTTTCCTCTTACTTCTCCACCCACTTCAGCATATACACAACACATACTACAAGATACTGCCAAAGCAACAGATGCCATGCTTGTACATCCAATGTTAAAAACCAGACACACCATAACAGGTGTCTAAAGCCTTATTAACACTGTTTTACCAAAACCACACTGATTACTTGCACGAGTTGCTGTACTAACATTTTGGTGCAGAACATTCAGCAGAACTTGCACATGCACTATAAAGCATGCCCGTGAAGATCTGCATCAGTACCACCACACCACAGACTAAACAACCATGCTTGCAGAAGCGTGCTATCTGCTCAGAGAATACAGCCTTTCTAAACTTAGCTTTCACTGTTTCTTCTACATGGCTTACCACTTCCAATTCTTGTTTTCATTCTTCTTTTAAAAGAAAGTGTGGATGTTCAAGGACAGGTTCGGTGGGGTTTTGAGCAACCTGGTCCAGTGGAAGGTGTCTCATGGCAGGGGGATTGGAAGGAGATGATCTTTAACCCATAGCACCCGTTCTATGAGTCTATAATTTTGCATTTTAAACATACATCTTCCTCAGCTGTTCTCAAAGCACTGAAGACTGTTTAGAAGTAAACGGCATTACTATCATTTGCCCATTCTTAGTGATTGTATTTACAAATCAATGAATAAGAATGAACAGAAATTCAAGACACTGAGGATAAAAGCATTTTCCCTACAAGTTCATTTTCCTTGGAAAAGAAACAGACAACAAGTCTCTTCTGGTGAAAGACTTGAAAAGCCAAAAAGCTGTATTTAAACTAAAATTAAGTGGGCATAAGCTAGTGCCACGATCAAAGTAGCATTCCCATCCTCCTGGGCCCAGATACTTGTTTCTGCCCCTCTCTTTTGCTGCCATAGCTACTTATGAAGTGATACAAACAGCCATGCTGGGGAATGAATCTGGATGAAAACTAAATCATTCTTGAGGTCAACTTTTACAGCATGGGTTACCCAATCAAGTTTACCATGAAGCTGACACAGTCACAAATTGGGAAAAGCGACATGAACTCAATGAGTGTTCAGAGACTGCTTCATCTTGTGGTGAAATCACTACAGTCTTCAAACTACAGTTTACAGTAAGAATTGCAAACACTACAGAAACACTACTCCGACTGGAAATTAAGATGTTAATTAGAAAACCAACAAGCCTAAGACATGAATTTCTACAATTCATGTAGAAATGGATGATTGCTCAGTAAGTCATACACACATAACCTGTTTATAACATAAAATAATATAAGGTAGTTTGCTTCTGAAAGCCAGGTAGGCCAGTGGATACCCTTGAGACTGCCCCTTGGAAAGCAGAACCAGAGTATGCTTGTGGCCAGTATGAAATGCCAAACAGTGCAACCTAAGCTTACAACAAAGCTCACAGATTCTCAACTGAGAGAGGTTATAGGTGAGACTCCACCATTAAAGAAGGACACCAGCAGCAACAGCAGAAAGTTTCTGGACTTCTGTTTACATGAACTACGATGGAATCACGCAAGTATCTTTAGTTGTGTAAAAGAGGGAAACACTAACTGGTAGCTAAAATAAAATATTAACTGAGAGTTTGTAAGGCAGATGCATTACTGCTTTACATAAGACAGATGACCAAAATACGTAAAAGACTAGTACAAGTGAACTCAATAAAAAGCAGCATGATAAAACTGAAACCAAGATCTGAGAAAGACTGGAAAAAGTCTCATTTGGATATACCTACCTAGCTAAGAAAATGGCTATTCAATTTTTTTGGAAAGTGAGGGAACAGTACACTATTATACAGACTTAGAGACTAAGGCTTACATCTCCAGATCACAAGAATAGGTTCACAGAACTTAGCACACCCTTGTTCATTCCTATTCCTAGACTGCCAATGTAGTTTGCTTTAATTAAGATCCTATTCTAGAAATTTAGATGAAACTAGAGTTCTATGCAAAAGGCAACACTGTGCATATCTCACTCCCTTGAGTATTGTATTAAGAAGTTACAGAATAAAAACTACTTATGTTACTTCTGGTTCTCTGATTGATCAATTACAAATGAGGGCTGCAGTAAAAGGTTAAAATGGTTTAATTTAAAACTAAATCTCTTAGGTGCCTCATCTATGCCAGAATTTTTGACACATATATGTGTTTATTTATTTTTAAATTAACTGGACATTTCAACAGTGATGCAGATATAATCTACTGCAGTTAATATTCTCCTTCCTACCATACTTTCTAATCAACACCTTGGTACTGTTCCCCATACTTACACCCATTACTCATCTCCTGTTACTGTCCACAATGTTCCATGTGACACCAAACAAAACACAGCAAAAGAGTTTAAAAGGAGAATACAAATAAATAGAGGCTCTTAGACTACAAAAGACAACATGAAATTAAGAAAGAAAATTGAAGAAATAAAGACCAATAGAAAATATTTAAGAAGCAACATGACAATTTGTTAGCACTTTTAACAAGGATTTAAAAATAATTATTTCACGTGTAATACTGCTGTAGTAGAACTTAGGACTTCTTGTGCCAAACACTGTACAAATACCAAGACAGTTTCTGTTTGAATGCTATTTCAACCTTATTACTTTTATTGACCTTAATGCTCACTTCTCTTTTTCTCATCTGTTACCATCAGCTGCTGCCTGACCCTATCACACCACACTGAGGTATCAAAAAGTAACTTCACTCTTCATCTGCTCTGCAGCACCAACCTCCATATCGGGTTCTTAATTCCTAGTAAAATTGTTTTCACACCCTCTTCACTGTGTTCATAACGCCCTAAAAAGCTGGTCGTGAACTTTGCAAAATTAACACGTTATGCACCTTCAAGACAGTTACCTCCCCGAAATACATTAAAGAATTTAATGATCTAGGTCATTAGCGTGACAAAACCAGTGCTGTTCTCACTCACAGACTGCCACAACAAGCCATACTGGAAGCCATGCCATATCCATGCCCTAAGTGCTGTGCTTCTTTAGAGAAGAAGAATTTTTGTGATTGCCCTGCAACTCTGAGATATGCAAGATCAGATTCCAGGAGCAGCACCATCAAGTGCTACAGTAGCACAAAAAATAAATCTCCTGGAGTAGGTTTTTAGTAAAGGTTTTTGATGATTTAGGGCAAGTCATGCTAAGTAGAGAACACAAGCAAGAATGCTGTTAGACTTACTCATATTATATAGTAGTACATGGACTAAATACTTTTAGTCGAGTTTATTAAAAAAAATAAATATAAGTAGTAAAGGCTATTACCCAAAGGGAACTCCAAATAAACACCACTAAAGTATCAATTGACATTTATGAAAGTTGGAAGCTGTACTTCAGCTTGCAGACAGATATCTGGGTTGTCCCAGCTAGTCTAGGATTTATTTTAAACACTACTATGGGATACAGCTGTAGTGCTTCCACAGTTAGTCTCAGACCTTGAGAACAGATGATTTTGCAACAGTAAGGTATTTTAGTTAATTGACCTATTAGTTACATGCTGGTCTTCTACAGATATGGTCTTCCTGAACTCTGTTCCCATTACCAGATGCCACATAAAGGGCAGAGGGAGGAGGAAATACGTACCTGAGGCAAGCAAGGTGAAGCACAACAGGCAGTGAAAAAGAACTAATAAACCCTATCAGACACAAACTGGTTTCTCTAGTCCTACTTCTATTTCTCTGCAATAAATTCCCCAGATTACTTATTACAGAAAATGTACTAGTTTGAATGCAGCATAACACTGAACTGTAAGACATTCATCCTGCATCTCATCTGAAAGGAAGGTCTAGAGATACACACATCCAGTGAGGTTCCACATGTTGACTCCTGCTCTTTATCAGCCTAGCTAGATTTGGCTTTGGTTCTGTGCACAGTATTTCCCAGCATCCATACTATCTTATACAATGAAAAAAATTAACATCTCAGCTCACTATGCAGGTAATGTTTCATAAAGTGACACTAAAAAGGTCATAAGGATGAAGCAAGGACAAGGCAGTATGTATTATCATTAACTGTAAAACATACCCTCCATTTTTTAAGCCATCTCAGCAGGCAACTTCACAAGTCTTAGCTACGTACATCTCACAAATAACCATTTAAACAACAAAACCTTGAAAAAAATTACTCAAAGGTGTTTTCCTGTTTTGTAGGATTCCCCTGATTAGTCTACTCAATTAGAAATTGGACAAAAATATCTAAGGTAAAGTGTTAGAGGAGCTATGTAAAATGATATACACACACGGACATTTTTTGAAATCCACTGCTTCAAAAAAGGCAGCTTCCAAACTAAGCAGGCAGAAACCTATTTCAAGAAGAGATGAACATCACTAGCAAATCACAGTAAGAACTTCTCCTTAACTGCCAGCACCAGGGTAATTTTTGTAAAGTGTTCCTAAAATTAAAAAAAAAAACAACAACCCAACACAAAAGGCGTTTCTAAAATCAATAGCAAAATATTACTTGAAACACTAATGTCTATAATTTCAATTTAAAAATAATTAGGTCTTCAAAGTGTGACAAAAGTAGCTATGGAAGTAAGTTTTTCATAGCAAAGAAACCTACCACAGATAACTTTTGGGAACAGAAATAACAACAAACTCATAAATGCCCCTACAAAGCAGCAGCAGTGATAGGCTATTCTTTTCAACATACCTCTATACAGTACTGTAAGCAAAACAAAAAAGTTTTAAATACTGCTTATGACTTACAGAAGGCTTGTGGAACACTGGGAAAATGAAAAAAACAAACTGCAGCAAGACAAAGAAAAGACAAAGATTTCATCCAAAGAGCTACCAAATCTTTCTTTTCTCTCAATATCTATTTTCACAACAAGACATAAGCATCTGCAACATGCTTGTACAGTACTCAAAACAGGGACAATCAGTCCTGACTAGAACCTTGAAGTAGAACCAGACAGCATACTACAGCAGATTGGAAAGACCTACTGCTTTGGTAGTTCCACACAGCCAACACAATCAGTGTGTCGGGATTAAAGCAGATATTCTACCAAAAGCAGTGAAAGATGAATTAAGGTGGTTTAGCAAGGATTTCATTAGCACTTCAAGACCTTCCCGGGTGAGATTCTATCTGCCTCTGTAGACTTAAAAGTATGGTATCCCTTGTGCTTCAATAGATTCATAGTTAGATGGATTTCAGGAAGCATCAGCTTCTTACTCATCAACTCCTCTTCTTTCCATAGGGTGACAAATTCCCAGACACCTATTCAGACCATTTCCCTTTATTCTTATTACTGTTCAACATATACCCTTAAGAATAACTTTCTGTTTCAAAATTGATATGACATCCATGAAAAGACCACACTGAAGGAGGTAAGTTGGTCTGCTGCACACCCTAAAATCTTCCTAAAAATTATATGGAAGTCTGTAAATCCATACAGCTAAAACCACAACATCTTTAAAGGTAAGGACAGGGTCAAACTATGATTATTCAAATCCTAACTTTTTTTCAAATTAGAAATGAGATGATGTTATGGTATTTATTGTGTACACTGATTTGTGGACAATAAATACTGCCATAAATACCGCTCTCTTAAAACAACCAAATATAAGATTGCAACTTCTCAAGAATAAGGAATCAAGCTATATAAAGTGGTAAAACATGAAAATATGTTTTGATACCAAAGGCATCTGTTCACTGAAAGAAAGATGGTGCGAGACAGTATTTCAAGCAATAGTTAATAATATACTCAATGCTTACCCATCTCTTCCCTTACTGACAATTTTAACTTCAAAATAGTATATGCCACAGGCCGCAGGTATAGGATGTGTAGCTCGAACAGAAGCAGCATCTTTTGGAGTTTTTCCATGACCTGAAAAAAACCGGCATTCAAAACTCAACAAAAATGTATATAATTGCAGAAGGTGACTCAAAGGTATGCATGCCACTACTCAAAACAAAAGGCTTATGTAACGAGCAAAAAATACACGATATTCTAATCAGCTTGATTTTGATGCTAGAATATTTTCTTCCAACATTAAATTTTCATTGTAACCACCTGTATTGCAACTAAGCATGCTATGAGAAGTTCTGGATATAGTATTCTAAAAGGTCCAACAATTATTTGAAAGGAAACCAGAGAAAAGTTTCACCACTGTAAATAACATACTGGACAAAAGCCCCCCTGGGTGTGAAAGAATGGTATGATTTCGCAAATGCACAGGGCTTACTCATTTTTATAGACTGGAACATGACATGAGAGTTTAATCTAATACTTAGTGCTTCTGACTCTACAAGTTATTTAAGATATTTTAATTCTAATGTCCTTCAGAATAAACATCAGTCATTACACAGAACATACTAATCATCGTTGATTTCCACATTCTGAATGTTATTTCAGAAAAGCATGAAGTGTTAAAGCCTGCAGCTGAGCTCATACAGCTCCTATTCCTTTTTCTTTCAAGGCTCACAACGTATTAGCTCTGCCACAAGAAGAATGCCCAATGCCAGCTCTTGTCTACTCTCAGGATTTTCAGCCTTTAGGCTGGAGAGCCACTTGCACTCCACTACGACTACCTCTTCTGAATGTGCCACCCTCTTCAAAGACCTTTGTTCCAAAGGCAACTTCGAAGAAGGCTTTTGACTGTACGACTTGTTATAGCAACAACCTATTCAAGCAAGCTCAGTGTCTCCCAGGTGAAGACCACACAGGACATCGTTTAAATGGTTTTAAAAAGCAAGTTGGAAAGTATTTTGGATTCTGGCAGGAGATAAGGTAATTCAGTAAGATGGCAACCAGCAACAGACCCTCATTGCCATAAGAATATTTCAGACAGATCCCATGCCTACTTCTCCATGTGGATCTGCGGCACAATGAAAAGAGCTGCCTGTTCTGAGTGTGCTGTACAAATCACTTGTGCTGCTGCACTCCAGCTGTCATCTCCAGTCCAGACAAGGAGGCCTACTGCACCTGCACAGCAACTGATCTGCATATGCAAAAAACCCTACAACCAAACATGCTCCTTCCAGTGGCATTAACAGTGAATTACTACTGTTTAGGCTCAGACTAATTATGTCTGAAGTGCAGCAAGTCAGGTCACACAGCAAAGAAGAAACTGCAGAATGACAGCATAGGCAGCCAGAAAGATCAGGCCCAGCTGGCCTGCAGTACTGAACCTCCAAGCACAGAGGTCAGGCACTAACCTGTACAGACCCTCTAAGCACAGCACTCTCCAGTGTAAATGCTCATAAAACGGTCAACGCTTATCAGCCTGCAGAGCCAGCACCAACCAGCTCCTAACAAATGGCATATGTTCAGCCAGGGAGAACTCTCACCATGGCTGCACCTGCAATCAAAACTTTATTAGCACACCACGAATTCTTCACTCACTGAGATTAGGTTTAACCTACAAAGTTTTTCTGATGTAAATAGTTCACCCCAGTCTGCTACTAACTTAGGGCAATAGGCCAACTATTACTTTTCTGAGTACAAATCCAATGTCCACTTCAATGTGTTATTAGTATTATTAAATATTTTGTATAAAAATCCTTCGGTCACCTCACAGGTTTTACAATTTTAAGCTTATTGCACACCTTTTGCATGTTGATTTCTGAAGTCTCACATGAGGAAAAACCAGTCATTTACTCCTCCACACACAAGACAGTGTACATGTTTTATTGTTCACTACTTCTAAGCTATTTCCTCAGGCTGTGACAACCAAGATAATAATTAAGTACATAAACTTAGAGCTTCCATGGGTTTGCTTGGTTTTTGAGTGCTGGTAGCTCACTATTTAGCTAGTATAAATTAGAATATTTATAAGTATGCAGAAATCCTTCAGCTAAAAGGGCAGAACATTAAACTCCTAAGATATCCCTTAAATTCAGATAGGTCTGATTAAATGATGCATTAGTTAGAGAAAGGTAAGAGGAAGGAAAAATACTTTCCTTTTAAATGTCCTTAGGTTTTTATTTTAAAATAGACCGAAAAGAAGTTCCCTTGGTTACTCTATGCTCTTGACAATCTGTGTAGTTTCAGTCTGAGTCACTCTCCTTATTTGGGAAAGTCTTCCACACAGAAAAAACTAAAGTAGTAGGAACTAGCCAAATATTATTGAAAATGTACATCTATTACCCAGCAGACTTTGCTTTGTGAAATCACAATCTAAGTGTTTGGAAACAATATCTATTTAAGGTATTCTTAGCACCTCTTCCTGAAACTCCCCTTCTCTCACCCCATTCCCAATCCAGGCAGCTATTTGCAAGGACATACCAGGAATCAGATTGATTAGCTGATCGGGCTTTAAGAAACCTACCAGATTTTTTTAAGCGGCAGATCAGTTCCCTGATCCAGTTCACAACACAGCCACACACAGCTGTCACACTGCAAATAAGAGGTCAACACAGGGGCAGAAGTAACAGGATACCTCACCAGTATCGACAAACACTTCATGTGGTGAAGCAACATGCTTGGGGAAGTCAGTGCCCAGAACTACTTTCATCCCATTAAAACAGAAGACATCCTAAATTTAGAACTGCTGTCCTTTTAATATAACCTCCTATGAATCCTGTTTTACTACTTGAGTATGCTGCTTTTATTTGTAGTTACATACAATTATTATGTCTAACAGAAAATTCAACATCATCTAGCAGTTAAATACTTTCAGATATTCCAATCTCTACATCATTTAAACATAGAAGGTGAGACTTTCAGTACCACCAAGCTACATTGGATATGTGAGGAATCAAGAGACACTAGTTATCAGCCAGCTTTAAAACAAGAAAAGGCTCTTTACAGAACAGGTAGTTGAACTACAAAATTTCTTACCAAAGGATACTATAGATGTTTGTTCAGGAGGACACTGGGCAAACATCTAGAAAAGAAGTTAATTGAGACACTGCCTTGAGCTCAGGATGTCCCTCAGCTTAAAATGGCTGGAAACCGAAAGGGGAAACACACATACACCATATATGCCCAAGATGTTTTTAGATTTTTTTCACAGGCACTCACTTATGACCAGTCACCAATGGGACTCTGAGCTGAATGGCCCATTAGCTTGATGTTTTAAACTGCTGCCACATTCTTTGGTAACCTGAATCCTCACTTCCTTGCCTATGAATAAAAAAAGGAGTTCAACACCCAACTCTGAACTTCTGAATCGGAGGTTCCAAACACCTGAAGTAGATCACATGAATACTGCCCTATGTTTCCTCAAAACATACCTCTTTCATAGTCACAAGCTATAGTTAGAGCATGTAAAATAACACTTTTAAAGTCTGTCTTATTTAACACTAAAAATTAATAATGTTCAGCATCAAAAAAAGAGAACTCTGCAAACAGATGCATTGAGGCAAAGAAGGGAAAAGAGGTCTACACAGCTCAACATTTACAGTGCAAACCAGATCATAGCTAAGTTCGGTTACCAGAACTGTTTTCATTCAGGCTTTCATTAGAACTGTTTCACAACTATGAGCCAGCCATGCTTTATTTCATTTTTTAAGCATTCACACTGATGATATTTAGTAAAAATAGTATCACCGGTCCTTTAGCAAAATTACATTGAAATTAATCTAAATTTAAATTCCATTTATTTGGAAAAAAGCTAATTAAGACAAAAACATGTTTGGAGACGCCATTTCTGCTTTCAAAAAAGATAATGTTTGAACCTAAATGTAAGTGTATAATGCATATGCACCAAATAGTCCAAAAGAAGTCTATGGGAGTGCCTACCTAGACAAAAGTAAGCGTGTTTATCCAGTTTAAATCCTTAAATGAAGTTTACATAAGCTGAACTGCAGTTATTTCCAACAGGTGGTTCAATGACTTGCTCACATTGCCAAAAATAAAATAATCAAGGCCTAATCTTCTGCTGAATTCATTAGGAAAGTTTCACTGAGACAAGAATGGAACAGGCTGCCCAGGGAAGTGGTTGAGTCACCATCCCTGGAGGTATTTACAAAACCTGTAGATGTGGCACTTGGGGACATGGTTTAGTGGTGGACTCAGCAATGTTGGGTTTGTGGTTGAACTGAATGATCCTAGAGCTCTTTTCCAACCTAAATGATTCTAAGAAAAAAAAAAAAAGACACAAATTACTAATTTTAACTTTTTCCCCAGTTTAAAAAAGCAAGACATTTCAAAGCTACTAAGGTGTCCAAAGCAGGCAAACTGTACTGAATGTACCATGTTTTCTGCCAGAAAAATTGACACCATCCTTGTATCACTGAGTGACAACAAAGAAATATTACTATGGAATTCTCCTCAGTTTGTTATAGAAAATGTAATGCATAGTTTGCACTGAAAAGTAATTTATTTTTGTTTTTTAGTTTGGCACTACAGACAGTTCAAAGGCAACTGCAGTGTAAATAAATGTCTGGCTAAGATTTCCTGGCCTGTGATACATTAGAAAAAGTTCACACAATGGCAGCTTACTCAAAATTGCACAACTTTCCTCAGCCTTTTTTGGACAATTGTCACATGACTAACTTAAGTGAAGCTACTATACGATTTTCCATGATTTTACCTAATTCTGTACACAGTTTCTTCCATGGTTACAATTTGCATTGAGTCTGTGTTTTTGTCTCCTCATACTACATAGCATAGATCACTATCTGCTGGAAAGCTAACTTGTCTGTGTAGTGGAATGTTCATATTACATACAGTATTTATGAAATCCCTGTTTTTCAACAAGACCCACGTGTTTATTCTGAATATTTTAGAAATACATAGGAATATTTTTTAAGATATCTCACTTTAATAACTATGCATTTTATGTGGTAATTGCTTTACAGGTAGCATATACTTATGCTTTCTTTACCACTTACCTACTGCTCAGAGCTGCAAATATTATAATTAAGTGAAATGACAATTTTTTTTTCTAGTACCGTTTTTCATTGTCTCACTTACATAGATATACCATGAACAACAGTCACTAGGACAGTGTTAGCTTTCTATCAGCTTGCACAGCTAACTGGCAGCAACACAAAAATGTCTGTCCATCTGAAAAAGAAAAATACTCTAGGTATAATCTTTCGTATATTACAGTATCACTGATGCCACTGTATATGTATTTCATATCCAGATTTTGACAAAGCTTCCTAATCAAGAATTAGAATTTGTAAAATTGTAACAGAATAGCTCACTGTGGAAAGAAATTGGCTTGTTCTGGTAAACAACAGGGCAGTCAATGCATCTTCCCTTCAAACACTTCTCCATATAAGTTTTCCTTTCCTTTTTTAAGTAACACTATGATTCTGAGAGAACAAAAAAGAGCACTGACCCTTGGGTTTTGCTGACCTCCAACAAAAATTAAGGAGCTGCTGCTCTGATCCTAGACTACATTCCTTTTTTTTTTAAACCTCTACCACTTGATCAATACCTGGCTTTCTGGTAGTTTTCATTTTTAAGCATTCTTTAGGATGCTTGCAAAATTCTTGAGGTCCAGAAATGCAGTACACACAGCTGTAATGGCAGAAAGAGATATCTACTGCTGTTCAAGTTTTCATACAAGTTGTCCACTGGTAAGGAAGAAAATGAAAGGAATCTTCAGAAATTATATAGAGAGGACCATCATTCCTCTCACAAACCAATGAAACAAAAATATCACTGCTCACAATACATCAGCACATTAAAATTATGAAGCTATTTATATGAAAAATGACTTTGAAAGCTTTTGTCCTAATTGTTCCTCCCCACCCATTTTTTTTCAGAGTCAACTATCCCCAGCACATACAAAGTGAAAGGAAAGCACTGATGTTACTGCTTTCTGCCCCCTGTCAGTCACAGACAGGAGGAAATTACTCCAGAAAAACAGTTCTGAAGATAGAAATCTACAGAGGCAGAAAATTTAAGTGTACAAGGTACCTATAGTACAGTAATAGAAGATAGTAAGAATTGCTTTAGGATACTGGCTTCTTTGGACAGATCTGAGTACTTTGCTCAAGAATACAACAGATCTTTACCCCTGCTCAATATGTGATTCAAATTTCCTTTCAACAAAAACATCCATCCTTCTTCCACTACTACTTAGATAACTTCAGAAGCACTGAAAGTGGCAATATTCCACAAGAAGATGCTTTGAGACCTCTATTTTTTCTACAAATCAGTTGTAAATATTTGACAATGCTACTTGTAGTAGCAATGTAACATGCATATTGTTACTTGCTATCTTCCCTCATTTTCTTCCCTTTAATTGTATTCAGAAGGGTTGAAGGATCCAGAAAGGAGAAAAGGCAGCAAATGCTTTAGTGGGTTTTCCCCTCAGTTCTCAGGTAGGAAAGCCCTGATACCATTCATTGCTTAGCCCAGTTAGCAACTCCAGGTGCCAAGCCGGTAACATAAACACGGAGTTGCCCTAACAGCCACCTTCATTAAACTACCAGGAAGAAAAGATAGGCCACTTAAGAAGCATTCACTCCCACCTGCACTTAGGAAAAGCAAAGCATAGACATGTTATACTGGCACTTCTCCTCTTCACAGTCCTCTGGGCTAACCTAGGAACTCTTCAACCTTCATCACTTACCATTATTTAAGAACTAGAGTAAAAGTATTTTATTGTTATAACCTTCTAACCCTGCTTTATGTCTTCTGGTGGAGCGTCCACACTATTTCCTTCAGAAACATGCTGAGCCTCCTGTAATTTCTTTGAGGTAATGAATTTCTTTTTTTTTAACACTATGGCAAAGGAGGTAAGTGAGGAAAAAAAGGGACATCACAAGGAAAGCTTAAAAATATACTTCTGCAATAACCCTGACAGATCAGAGAGGTTCCACATCTAAATTCTAGCTCATAAGCAAAAGGAGTTGGCCAAAACAAAGCAAACGAGCAGAAGGACTTGATGGCCATAAAGCTATGACCATCTTAGAAGACAAAAACAAAAACAAAAAACCCACTGCTACTAAGCACCAGAAAATACAAAATGCTTCTAAAAATACAAGGTCATAAAACACTGATCAAAAGCCAGGAAATTCAGAGTTGAGTATTAAATTACACATCCTTAAATCACTTGGTGCCTCCCAGAAACCTGCTCTACAGTCATCAAACTCCTTTATTATCTTTGTATGGTGCATCAAACTTAGCACTTTTAACCGAGTATTTTGTATGTAATAAAAAAGGTTCTCTATTTAAAAAAAAAAAAGTGTTCCAAAGTACATTTAATCTTTTCATGGCAGCCAAATCCTGCCATGTGTTTGTGTTGCCGTTTTCCTTCTCCGATTAAACAGTTACATGTTTATCGAGATTTCCCTTGAATTTCACCACTGCAAACTCTGAGAAAGGGTAATTGCACGGGTGTTTTTTCCCCTCCCACTACTTTCATTTGATTACAGACCGACAAAAGATCCAGTTTTTCACAGCCAACCCAAAAGTGGTTTTGAATCCACAACACTTCTACTTCAGGACTTCGGGCCTAGAACACCAGATGTGTCTGTGTTTTTTCAGGTCAGAGTGTACACTTACGTTTCCAGCTTTTATGATATTTCATAACAATCAACACAAGTTTTTCTTCTATTGCCTTTCACTGATTTTTTTTTTTTTTTACAAAAGCCTACTCTGGGGTTACTACCTTTTATTTGAAAACCTGTAACTTTAACTGTGAAATGTCTGGCAGAAAGTTATAAAGTCACCTTTATTAACATAAGCCCTATGGTCATTCCTTCCCTCAAATCACTCTGTGCAATAGTTAGGCAAGACTGTTACCAGTGACTTTTAAAGCCATTTTTTTCGTAGTTTAAAAATAAACCGTGTTTTTCTCTGTGCTTTCCCCTCCCGTCATTTCCGTGTTCAATAGCTTAACGCTTGCTGCTCTTAACTCCATTTAACCCTTGCTCTTCTCGAGAGGGGAGGAAAAAAAAAAAAAAAGGCAGCCACTTCTTTTTCTCGCTCATTACCATAAACAGGACACGTCATGCCGAGCGTCCTTTATTCTCCTGCCTCAGACCCAAACGTTCTGGCGATACCTGAATCCACGGAGGAAGTCTCGGAGTTTACATAATGCCCACTCCAGAAGCATAAGGAGGCGGGGGCGGCCCCTTGTGTCTCCCCCCCTTTCCCCGCACGGCGACAGAAACGGGGGGAGGGGAAAGGAGAGAAAAATAAAGCTGAAATAAGAGAAAACAAGACCCTTCTCTCCACGCTACGGGGGGGTGGGGGCAATTTACGGGATCGGAAAACAGGGAAGAAAGAGGGAGAGGAGCGTGTGTTATTTCCTGTTATTGTTACTCCTGTGCCCACTGCCCGATGGAAGGATCGGGTGTGGGGGGGGCGGGAGGACACAGACAGGGGGTGTCGCGGCAGCCCGGGCCGTCCGTCCTCACCTTTGTAGTGCACCCGCAGGTTGTTCTGCGAGAGGCCGATGTAACTGAATTTGTCCTTCGGGCTCCAGGAGCGGGGCAGCGGCGTCTCCTGCTCGTCTACGGCCGGGTAGAGCCTCTTCAGCCGCCGCTTCAGCTCCTTCTCCTGCTCGTTCAGGGCCGGGTCCCCGTGCGGGAAGGGCGCCGGGGCGCTGGTGCCGCTGCCCACCGGCAGGCCCAGCGCCGCGCCGGCCCCGCCGCCCCCCGCGCCCGCGGGGCCGCTGCCGCTCCCGGCGGCGGTGGCGGGTGGCGGCGGCGCCGCGGTGGCCGGAGGCGGCGGCGGCGGCGGGTGGAGCAGGAGCGCGGCGGCCGGAGCGGGGCCGGGGCTGGCGGCGGCCGAGGGGGGGATCCCCGGCGCCGGCGGGGGCACGGCGGCCGCCAAGGGGAGCTGCGGCGGCGGCGGCGGCTGTTGCTGCTGCTGTTGCCCGGACATCCCGGCTCCGGCCTCCTCCTGCTGCTCCTCCGCCGCCACCTCCCGCGGCGGTCGCGACTGTCACCGGACGGGCCCGGGGGCGGAGCGACGGGCAGGCCCGGGGCGCTGCGGAGCGCGGGTCACCCCCACAACCGGGGCGCCTCGGAGGAAGACGGGGGGCGGGGAGGGATTGGCGATGACGGCAGCCGGTGGAGGTGCCCGATGGGAGGGAGCGAGGGGCGTCGCGGGGCGCGGCGGGGCCGGGGGAGAGGCGAGAAGAGCGGCGGCGGCGGGCGGAAGCGGCAGGCGGATGAGGAACGAGCGGCGGGGCTGCCTCCGTCCCCCCGCCCCTCCTCCGGTCGGGGGCGCGCCCGGCGCGCACACGCTCCGTCCGGCCCCCAGCGCGCCCCCGAGTCAGCTGAGCCCGCGGCCTGGCCCCGCCCCCTCGCGCGCGCGATGGGGCGGGGCCAGGAGGCGGGGCCTCCGCCCCTCGGCGGGCGCGAGGCACTGAGGGAAGGAAGAGGGAAGGGAGAGGGGAGGGAGAGGGAGGAGAGGGGGGGTGAGTGAGGGGTTGAGTTGGCCTCACAGATCGGGTCGTAGTGGAGTCATCGGTGTGGTCCAAAGCTGTCTTAGGGTCTTCTGACGTGACCCGGGCCTGTCGCGAGGTTTTCTCCAGGAGAAAGTCCGACTGACCCCCCTGGGGTAGTGGGGAAAAGGACATTGGCACTCGGTGGGCTGCTGAAGGGTGTTACCACCGAGGGCCAGTCAAATGGGGACTGTCCCCTCGTTATGGAATTATTGTGGAATGATAGAATATGCCGAGTTGGAAGGGGCCCATCAGGATCACTAAGTCCAAGTCCTGGCCCTGGACAGGCCACCCCAAGAATCACACCATGTGCCCGAGAGCATTGTCCAAACGTTTTTTTAACTCTGTCAGGCTTGGTGTTGTGACCACTTCCCTAGAGAGCCTGATCCAGTGCCCAACTACTCTCTGGGTGAAAAACATTTTCCCAATATCCAACATAAACTTCCCTTGACTCAGCTTCATGCCATTTCCTCAAGTCCTGTCACAGGTCAGGAGATTATAATGATGTTTTTCCTCTTGGAATTGACCTGGGAGCATCAGACCCATTAAAAGTTTTTCTGGTGTAACCCAGACCTCTTGAAAGGTTTTCTCCAGGAGAAAGTCAAGCTGACCCTCAGAGGGCTAATGGAGAGAAAGACACTAACCCTCAGTGGGTTAATGACCAATTCAAATGCAATAACCACCTGGGGTGAGTCAAATGAGGACTGTCTACTCCTGATGAAATTAAACAGCTATAGTGCTGACCTTTCCCAGCCCTGTATGACCTGGGCTTATAACAGCTGGCATGACCAACAAGCAGTGGCAGATTGAACTACAATTCTTGCAAGAATGTAAACTCTGCATACATTATCATCATCATCATGGCTAGGCTTTGTGAATGAAGATTTGGGAAGGGCTCTACCCACATTTGCTATAAGCGCACTGGTGGCTAAAAAGGCCAATGCTAGACAGACAAGTCCGGTTGCAAAAAGCACAGCAGAAGGACTCCTTAGGTGGTATCGGCAAGACACGATTCTTTCTGCGTTGTCTTTTCTCCTCGAGAGTGATCCTGTGTGCGTTCTCAAAGGAAACAGCAGCATTATGAATTGTATGTCTCCAGACCTCCTGATTGGAGGCCAGAGTAGACCAATTATGTTGATCAATATGACCAAGGCTGAGATGTTGTTTCAGGGAGTCCTTGTATCTTCTCTTCAGGGCTCCTCTCTTGCAGCAGCCAGTGGCAAGTTCACCATAAAGCATGATCTTAGGGAGGCGGTGGTCCTTCATCCTGGAGATGTGTCCTGCCCAACGCAGCTGAGTTCTCAGCAGCATGGCCTCAATACTCATAACTGCTACCTGTTCTAAAGCAGACGTATTAGTCACATAATCTGACCAGTGGATGTTTAGGATTGTACGGAGACAGCGTTGATGGAAGCGTTCTAAGAGTCTAAGGTGGTGGCGGTAAATGACCCATGATTTGGATCCATATAAAAGAGTAGACAGCACAATGGCTCTGTAAACACTGATCTTTGTACTTTTCTTCAGGTGTTTATTTTGCCAAACTCTTTTATGGAGTTTTCCAAAAGCACTATATGCCTTTGCTAACCTGTTGTCTATCTCTCCATCAATCTTACCATCTGAGGAGATGAGGCTGCCTAGGTAATTAAACTGCTGAACTGATTTGAGCTCTGATTTGACAATGGTGATATGGGGATGATGGAAGACTTCCTGAGGTGCAGGTTGATAGAGAACTTCTGTCTTCTTTAAGCTGACTTCCAGCCCAAAAAGCTCAGCAGCCTCTGCAAAGCAGGATGTTAAGTGCTGCAGAGCTACTTCTGTGTGGGCGACGAGGGCGACGGTGTCAGCATAAAGCAGTTCATGGACAAGATGGCTTACGGTCTTAGTGTGGACCTTCAGTCGCCTTAGGTTGAAAATATCAGTACGATATTGAATGTAGATACCAACTTCTTCATCAAGGTCTGCCGTGGCCCTTTGGAGCATCATGCTGAAAAAGATTGTGAATAGGCTTGGTGCAAGAACGCAGCCTTGTTTCACACCATTAGTTATTAGAAAGGGCTCAGAAAGTGTGTTGCCATATCTGACTTGGCTGTGCTGATCCTCATGGAGTGAGATGATCATTTTAAGGAATTTGGGGGGACAACCTAAGTGTTCCAAAATCTGCCATAGACCTTTTCTGCTCACAGTATCGAAAGCCTTGGTGAGGTCAACAAAGGTTACATAGAGACCTTTGTTCTGTTCCCTACACTTCTCTTGTAGTTGTCTGAGAACAAATACCATGTCTGTGGTGCTCCTGTTGGCTCTGAAACCACATTGGCTTTCAGGTAGAATTCCTCCTGCTATAGTGGGTATTAGTCTGTTCAAAAGTATTCTTGCCAGGATTTTGCTGGCAATGGAGAGCAGAGCAATACCACAGTAATTTGAACAGTCTGATTTATCTCCTTTTTTCTTATACAAAGTGATGATGACTGCATCACATAGGTGTCTGATGGTAGTTCGCCTAGTTCCCAACAGCGCACCACAAACTCGTGAAATTTAGCATGGAGTGCTTGGCCCCCATGTTTCCAGACTTCAGGTGGAATTTCATCAACCCCAGCTGCCTTGCCAGTTTTCACCTGCTGTATGGCCTTAAGATTTTCTCCCATAGTAGGGGCAATATCCAATTCATTCTTCACCGGTTGTTGTGTAATGTACTGAATTGCGGAGTCTTGATCTACATGGCTAGTACTGAAAAGAGTCTGAAAGTGTTCAGACCATCGATTCAGAATGGAGGTTTTATCTGTCAGAAGTGTTTGACCATCTGTGCTGAGTAGAGGGCTTTGGACCTGGTACGTAGGCCTGTATGCTGTTTTCAGAGCCTCATAGAATCCTCTGTAATCACCCGTATCTGTGCATAATTGAATTTTTTCTGCTGGATTGATCCACCACTTGTTCTGGATGTCACGAAGTTTCTGTTGGAGCTTGCTGCATGCAAGACGAAAGGCTGCTTTTCTTACGTGACAGGATGGCAGTGCAAGGTGCGCTTGGTGAGTGGTTCTCTTTTTCCTCGACAGTTCCTGGATCTCTTGATTGTTTTCATCAAACCAGTTTTTGTTCTTCTTGAAGGAGAACCCTAAGGATTCTTCAGAGGACTGCAGGAAGCTATTTTTAATATGTTGCCAAAGTGTTTCAGGAGAAGGATCTATAGAATGATTTTCAAGCCTATCCACATATATATGTGTGTACATATGTATATATATATATATATATGCACATCTCAGTCATACAGTGTTGTTTCACTCTAATCATCCCAAGAATGTCAGTTACCCTGCCTTCGGGGGCAGGTTGAAACATTAAATTGGAGAAGAATTGAAGGAGAAGGAGGCGTCATGATGGACTCTGCCACCATCGGTGATGGTGATGGGGAAAACAGATGTCAATGGGCCAGTGTGGCACCTGGGAGGCTGTGACCTCTGACAGGTGCGACACGCCTCTGCTGCCCACACCTTGAGTCCAGTCTCGCAGGGGGGTAAGGAGAAGTGCCACTGAGAGCATTCCCCAGAGGCAGGAAAGCTTGGGAATGACTCAGCTGACAAGGGCAGGAGGAGCAGTACAGTGTTCCTGGAGCAGTGGCCATAAACAAAACAAGAAGTTTCGCCTCAACATGAGGAAGAACTTCTTTACGTTGAGAGTAGCACAGCACTGGAACAGGCTGCCCAGGGAAGTTGTGGAATCTCCCGCTCTGGAGACGTTCAAAGCCATCTGGATGTGTTCCTGTGTTACCTGCTGTCGGTGACCCTGCCTTGACAGGGAGGTTGAACTAGATGATTTCCAGAGGTCCCTTCCAACCCTAATGATTCTGTGCTTCTGTGAACCTGAAATGTTGGGCGCTTCACAAACCCATTTCCAGCTGTCAACATGTTGGAGAATAAATACAGAAGCAGGAAGTAGAGAAGGTTAATTATGCTTCACCTGTGTGAAATGGTGGGTGAGGTAATGCAGGTGTGACACTCACAAAGGCTTGTATGAAGCTAAACACTTCTTACCTATAGTTACTAAAATATCCTGTCACTGCTCCATGATGACTAGTAGCATCTATGGCTGGACAAAATGCAGTTATCTAAAAATACCCTATCAAAAGGAGCTGCAAAATATACAGGAGTAGAAGTGCCTAGGATGGATGTCAAAACACATTCTAAATTGTGCCTGAGAATCAAGTACCCTGGCACTGGTAGGCTATCTCCCACTATATGTAAGTTTGCTTTCTAGTGTCTAGAGGTTGTTGTAAACCATGATACTTAATGATTTAATTTTTTTTAAAAAATACAGTGTTTGCCAACTATAGGCATTGGGAAATATATTCATTATGTTTGTAAGTGTAGATGTGTCTTAACTCTTTCTTACATTTCAATAAATTTTCTGCCATATCCACTTCCTGAGTCATGGCTCACTTTTAGTATTTGTACCAAAACACTTCATGTCACCCATTTTGAGATTGCCATCACAAAGTTCCTATTTCTTGTACAGTAAGACAGGAGAGCAGGTGTTTTCTGTGCTTACTTCTTGACATTATTCCCTACTTCACTACTCTGGTTGATTTTAACCCATCTTTTACCACGTTCCAAGAATAAATAATCCATGTGTAACAAAACACTGGTTTTTATGGAAGTCTTTTCTCCCAAACATACCCCCGGACAGACACATTCACATCACTTTTTTTGAGTAAGGCTTATACTGTACACTATGCCAGAGGTTTTGTAGAGGTATTCTAACACGTGATATTCACCAGTATGTTATTTATTCCTCTTGCCTTCTATTATTTTCTGACTACAGCTTCTGAAGGATTAGAGATAGCACATAGATATTGACATAAAGGCCCAGTTTCTACTTTCCGGATGATGTAAGTGAATTGGAGCTTGTCAGATTTAGAAGCAGTACTCATGTTCCTCCCTGATGTGCGTCGTTTTCCATTTTCAACATTGAACTTAATTCACCATTACATGATCCATTCTGTTTTGTTAGGACTTCCTCATCATCACAGTCCCCTCTTGTCTTGCTTAGCTGAAATAATTATGACAGCTGCAAATGTTACCATCTCACAATACAGCCCTCTTTCTAGATCAGTGGTAAATACAGCAGCAATATGAGACTTGCTACGGAGCTCTGAAGAAAGCTGTCCTTAACCTTCCTCCATCGCAGAAACTCGCAGTTGAATTCTGCTCTTTGTTTTCCATCTCCCAGTTTTTGAGCCATGATAGTACTTTTCTTTTTGCCCAGTGATTCCTTAGATGCTTGAGTTGTCTCTGGCTTAGGAATTTAGTCAAAGGCCTTTTGAACCACTGTAAAACATTAACTAGCCCACTAAAATCCCTTTGGTTTTTTTTGGGGTGGGTTTTTTTTACTCTCTCAAATAATTTCAGTAGATGGATCAACAAGAAATTATTTTGCTTTGCAGAAAAGCCTTGTTAGGCCTAATTTCATATGCAGACATTCTCTTCTGTATGCATGGGTTTTATCTATGTTTACTTTTTAGTGACCATTTCAACCAAATAAAATGCAATGCAAGTATTCCAGACACTGAGGGTATTTGTTTAGCCTCTTGTTGAGCATATTAATAGTGAGTCACTGTGTCATACATGGGTTTTAAAGTGAGTGCAGGTGATCACACCATCAATCCAGTCCTCTAGGCAGGTGAGCTGCATGGGCATCAGCTCATTGCTGTCATGTCCATCGCTCTTCTTGGGGAACCCAGAGCCAGAGGAGAGGGGAGAGCAACCTCTGACTGACACGCTACAGGCAGCATCAATAAGAATAAAGCTCTCCCAACTGCACAAGCGCATCTTCTTCTCACAAGAGAGTGTTATGCATGGCCCCAAAGTTGCAGAGGTTAATTTAGCTCCCAGATCCCATGTTGGCTGCTCTCTGTGTTTTCATTAAGAGTGAGAAAGTGGGCTATGGCCATCTGTGCCAGTGATGCCAATAGCATTCTGTCTGTCAACAAGAAACAGAGGCGGGATTCTCTTTGGGAGTTTATTTCTGTGTGTGTCTTTTGTCCCCTCCGTGGGACAAATCCTCCTAGTTACACATGAATTTAATGTGTGTTCTATGGCTGCCAGCCTGACAACTTTCCAGTCACTTCTCTGAAATTTAATATCTCCCGTTTGTAGTGATGGTAACTGTTTGCTGTTCTTTGTTTAGTACTTCTCCCAGTTAAGTTTTTCCAATGCATAGTTGCTTTGTAACTGTTTTGGAATTAATTTTCCCTGCTTCAAGAAGCTGCTTGGAAATCAGCAGTGTGTTATTTATTGTTGTGCCTATTGAGCTGAATTTCTGGTCCTAGTAAGAAAAGAAAGCTACTAAGAAGTAGGCGATGATATTTCACCAGTATGAAGGATAGATCTCTTCAAACTACCTGGAGGATTTTTTTTTGCTGAGCCCTTTCCTATTTAGACTATTTTTTCCCCTGCTAATTTAATTGCTTATATATAGGATAGACTTGATGAACTGACAAATGGAAGACTTGCCAAAATGAATCATATATGAATTATAGGCAATCATCAGCTTGGTTGAATCAAATGGTTATCCGGTTGCAATTTACAGTATTACTATATTGCTGCTCACACACAACACAGTGCTCCTGCTTTTATAAAGCTGAGCAATCTGCTAATGGAAATAATTTTGTTCTATGAGTCAGCTATATGTGTGCTATCTTAGAGCAAGAACGATTAGAAATCTCACTTGTTTGCCAATGCTTTAGTTGTGGTATTTATATATATAACAATATGTAGGGAGAGATATAGATATAGATATAAATCTATATATATAGTTTTTGTAGTTGAACACCAGCATGTATGGACAGTTGGGAACAGGCTTGTTCTCTTTATTCTGTTTTACCTTTCTGGTCTGTACATGAGCACTGTGATCTACAGGCAAACCAAGTTTTATAGAAGTATGATTCACTCTTTGTACGAAATCTTACGAAATTTAATCTCTACAGTCCATTAAAAAAATTCTTTGCATTTTGTTATTGAGTTTAGAGAGTTTATTCATAGTTAACTTCATGCTTTTCTTCCTAAGTTACTATTCATAGCTCTTTACCATATCCTCTTAATACATTGAAGAACAATTATTTTTTATCATTTTCTGGTGCATAGAGTTGAGATTTTTTTTTTAATATTAAAAGGTAATTTAAGGAAAAGTGAAAATCTGTTCATTGGGATAGATCATAAACAGAAGATTTTATAGTCTCTGCTGCCTGGGCTACTGTACAAGCATCGTATGCTAATTAAATGTCAAAATGTGCACAGAAATAAAATGCCCTCCAAGCTGAATAGAATCTGTTTTATTCACAACACAAATATATGTGGGGGGGCAGGATAGAAAATACGATGAGACACATTGGTTTATTCTCTTCATGAAAACAGATATCAAACCACAGCACTATTAGAGAAGTGATTCCCAGTTAGCGGGTCAAGATCCATTTCTGAGTCATCATGAATTTCTGCCGAGGGTGGAAGCAAATCGGCATGATTTAAATGTTGAAATATAAGAAAAATTATTGAAGAGTGACTAAAAAAAACCACGGTGGCCAAAATTTCTACAGGAAAAGAGTTTGTTTGTCCAGATCAGCCAGAACTAAAAAATCCTATTGTGGTATGTAACCAAGTGAAGTGAGGCTGAAGGACAGGAAAAGATGAAATGAAAGGAGAGCTCACCACGCAGCCTTCTTGGACTAATGGATGGAAACACTCTGCATTCCCTTTTCTCTTACCCTGGCTGGGAGCATCAGCAGCCTGACTCCTGCACGTGGCTGGAAGAGTTCCAGCACCCTTTTAGCTAACAGGGGGCAGGTAGGTCACAAAGCTGCCGCGTTTGGAAACTGCCCTGTGACCAGGCACCATAAGACATCCTCTATATGATGTTTAGGATGGAAATTTAAAAGTTATGCGCTTTTGGTAAACATTTTAAAGCTCCCCTGGCAAACCAGGCAGTGTTTTGTTTCCAGTCCGTGCATTGGTAGGGTGCCCATTACCATAGATGAGCAAGCTCAAAGACTGCAGGCTTTCAGAAACACATGGGATGTGTCAAGCTGACCCACTTCTTGAAAGCCAGGCTAGGCCTTTGTGAAATGTCCTGTACTTGTTAGATGTTAGGATGTCAAGAATGTTTAAGTCTCCACTGACGCAATAATTATTGTTATGGTGTTTATAGAGGTGGGAGGGCCCTAAGGGAAAGGAGGCCAAAAAGAAGAATAAGGAAGTGAGATGAGTAAGGCTCCAGGAATTGCATGCAGATTGAATTTTGTCATGCTTTTTTCTTTAACTCCCTTGGCTCTTCAGTAAAATAGATGCTTATATATGAGAAACTACTTTTTTCATCATCTGTCACACAAATTCAAATGCTCCACGTGTTAATCTTAGTAGCAAAAGTAGGTTTTAAACGGACTTTAGCAGTGTGAAATTGTCAGGTCAAAACACAGAGTTCTAATAATTTTTAATTATTGTAGCTCTTCCCAGTCCTACTATCAATCTGTAGTTTGCCTCTTTCAGATCTGTTCCAGGGAAACAAGTTAACATCGAATTCTGAATATCTGCTGAAATCCTGAAAATCTGCTGTCCTTGTTAGATTGTAGTATTTTATTGTGCATGACTGATCATTATGTTATGATTTATGGAATACATTAAATATACAAGAAGCCTGTAGGATGTACACACAGTTGCCTCCTTTTATTTTGAGAGTATAAAAACATATGTCTACAGAGCATATTGTCTGACAAAATGCAAAATATTTTTCTGACTTTAGTCATAGTAACCTTGGAGAATACTTGCATGACAAAGCAATTAAAATATTTCAAACAAGGTCATGATTTTGCAGGTGATTGTTTTTAAGATTAACTTACCATTATGTATGCTGTCATGATTGCAATGTATATGCTCAGAGGCTTGGAGGAAGAGTAGCTTCCTGTTCTAGTACATATTATGATGATGATGATCAGCAATTATTGTTGTTTGCCAAGCCATGCCTGTACTAACCTCTGTCATCAACAATGTCATTTAATCAGCTTAAAAATACCTGAATCTTATCTACTTGACAATTTCTTTTAGCTTACCTTATGAATTTACCTGTGTAAGGATGCTGTGGAGCATGATATAAAAATCTTCAGTATATAAAAGCCGCAGTCTCATCACTGATTTGTTGCAGCTGCATGGTACTGCTTCCCTTGGAAGCATGTCAATAATAAAGTCAGTTTTCCCTTCTAAGATTCAAAATGCTGAGAAAGACTGAGAGATTATCTGACCTCCTCTTGCCACCATGGCTGGACCTGCTGTCACATGAGCATTCCTTACAGGCACTTGCTTAAACTCTTCATTAAACCTCCTGTGACGGAGACACTAACAGCTTTCTCCTGTGTTTTGACCAGTAACGATGCCAATGACTGGAAAATACATGTTTAATTTGGATAGTCTGAAAATTAAATGGAAATACAAGCATTTCTGTTGCTTTAAATTTTTTTCAACAGTGCTTTTGGAAGCATAAAATATAAGTTTTGATTCAGATTTGCATTGCCACAGTAAGTGTTCAAAACTCATGAGTCAATGCCCACCCACAAATGAATCTGGCTTAAAAGCCCAGTTTCTTAAAAATAAGGCATTTAGAGAGGATGGGTAGGTGGTTGGTTATTTACCATCTGTTTTATGAACTTTTAGGAGACCTTCCTTTCATATTTACGAGCTTTGACATACAGAAAAATTAAAAACTTGCTTAAAAAAATATGAAAGCTGGGATTCTTACTGCAGTGTCTTGACTTTGACAGCTTAAAAAACCACAAAAAACTAAACCAACAACGCAAAACCCCCAGCATATTGAAGGATTTGCAATGAAATAATGAAAATCAGCAACACCTAATTTGACCTGACAGCATCCTTCTCTGTGTTACAGCTTTGTAGAGAAGCAAACAGTTTATATGGGTCTCCTCATATTTAATATATTCGGTATATTTTGAGAAAGGTTGAGGAAAAATGTGGAGTGCAAATCTTTTCCATCTCAAAATGCTCTCCATTGTATATTGCTAACTTCAGTTCACCTTTCTGTTTCTTAAGGCAATTAATGTATAATAATGCTTGTTAATAGGCAAATGCTGTCTATACTCCCAGCTCTTAGTAAGTTAAGTCTCATGGTAGAGAGGAATTTATTTTAAAATGTAAAGTTTGCAGTAAAACTAACAATTCAGTGTTGTCATGGATTTTTCACACTTGGCTTGTTCTTGGTAATTAAAGGAAGGTTTTGATAAACAAGTGGTTTACTTAACTTTAATGGTCTGTGGCTAGGAGTTCTAAACTTGCTTGTTAGAGATTCTGCATTTCTTCCAGTGAATATATTGTGTCATTATGTTAGAGAGTCCTTACTTCTTCTAGTGAATATGTTACATTGTTGACGTGCCAAGCAACTTTGACTAAGCTCTGTGAATGCAAACACCTCCTTTTGTATTAGGCCTTGCAGTGAGTTGCTGGACTTTCTGAGAGCACAGTTCTAGCAACTCGCAAGTTTACTGAAGTGCCATATTAAATTCATATGACCAGTAGCATTTATTCCATGCTCTGAACTAACCCTTGTGAAAGTGCAGTCTGTAGGAGGCCGTATGTTGTGGAGAAGGTCATTCCCTCTAACACTAACCAACATCGTGAAGTTGTATTGGAGAACCAGCTCATTAGTGAGAGCAATGCAAATCCCATATGAAAATGCTATCCTAAGGTTAATTAAGTTAGATTTTTCTTGTCTGATGCAACAACCAGCCTTGACTTTTAAGTTAGGGTCCATGCTAATTAAAAAATAATGGAGTTCATTTGAGACTCTGAAGAACCCGAAAATGCATTTTCAGAAGTTGTTGCCATACTGCAGGAAGGTACAAACTGGTGCAGAGAGATGTGTTTCAGTTCTGATTGACATAAGGTTCCTGGGTCATCCAGGCCTCTTAGCCATTGAGTGCACCAGAAAACATCAAGCACTATGATTTCTCTCTGTCCAAAGGCTTGCACTGGTCATGGATCAGCTGGTGGTGAGCTTTACTGGGAATAAATCCAGTATGCTCAGTAAGAGTGCTCTGTGTCAGTACTAGAAGCATGAATCACTTTACTGACCAGTGCCTGAAGTATCTCACCTAACTTCTCACCTCAGCTCTGTCAGCAGTTAATGGAGAAAGGCAGGTACCTGGAGACATCCTTCCATTCCAGTTCATTTGACAAAAACAGATGAACCAGTTCTGGCTTAATCAAGCATTCTGTGTTCTTTAATAAGTTACATGTGATCATACAAATTAAGACTACCAGGATGCAAGTGCACTCAGAATTAAAGCTGCAAAGCTTCATCCAAATTAACATGTTTCTAAATGTTATGGGTGCTGGACTTTGAAACCTTTATAATGTCTTACAATATTTTTACAAGCATGAGATACTTACTTTAAACTTACTGTATAGGAAATTTTAATCAATGCTGTTTTAAATAGTTTATTTTGGGGGAGGGGAGGTGTTCGCTTTTAGTGATTTCTCTTAGTACATATTTGGTTTCTAGAGACAGTATATTGTTCAAACTGTGTTTTTGTTCTCCAAGTCCTCTGCCTGTAGCATGTATTCCTTTATTTGATGCAATTCAACACAAGGGTCTTTACCTGGCCCCTGTAAGTCCCATATGAGGTGCCATCAAGCAGCCTGGTCAGCACAAAGACAAGCTGTGTGAGTAGACCAGCCCAGCACACATGTGACTCAGTAGAAAAAGTAGCAGTGGATATGGGCTAGCTCGCTCTCCCACTTCTCTGCCTGAGCTTTGTGTCTGAGCAAGGAGAACAGGAGGTACCATTGGCAAAAATGCTGAAGATGTAATGCAGCTGAGATGTGACTCAGTGACATGTCAACCTTGGCTCATAGAAAGAGGTGAGACAAAGCTTGGGCAAGAGGAAATACACTGACAAAATTAAACATTTCATAAGAAAAGTAGCCTCTTCTTCCCAATTTTCACCGCTCATCCAGGAATTACTGTATATATTATGAGACATTAATGCTGGCCCTAATTCTGTTGACTGTGCCTCATCTCTAGAATAAGATTTGACCTTTTGAAGACTTGCTACTTCTTTGCAGCATTTTCTCTCTGCCCTCCAAACCTCAGTCTGTTTTTTGCATTGAACTTTTCTGCTCTGTATCTTTTCAGCTCTTTTTATGCAGAAGTAAAAGTTCCTTGTGGGCAGAGATGCTTATTTGTCTGTTATAATTTATCTACTGTATGGGAATCATGAAGTTATATAAAGCAGTAATACTATTAATAGTAGAGAAGGCAGCAACTTCTCTTTCAAACTTCTAATACAAGTTCTCTATCAACTTAAATGGAAGCACAATCCATGATTAAAGTGGCACAGTCTAATGTACAGAAATATTGAATCAGAGTGAAAAATAAAGGAAAAGGAACCATGTCTACTCACAGAGAATATAAATGTAGCCGCACAAATCTTTTAAATGTTCCTTGGTCAGGTATGTGCTTACAGCTTGGAATTCGCTTAGGCAGGATTAATGTGAACTGTAAAACAAAACCAGCAAACACTGTTGGAGCAACAGTGCAGGAAAAGCTTAGGCCATGCCCCTAGTGTTACAAGGAACTGACCATTCCTCATTAATGAACAGCTGGAAATAAATGTGTGTGAAAGCAGCAGTTAAAAATTGGCCAGCAAGAAGTGCCAAGTGATGGTTATCTGAGCTTATACTTTCTGATTTTGGCAACCAAGGGTTCTCTGCATTTCTGAAGAAATGAGTGCTGCTGATTACATATCCAGCAACATCTTTTCAGGAGGTATGCTGAAGATGGACGTTGATGCTACATGAAGAATAACTCTTCTTGCTTTTAGTATGGATCCTAAAAGCAGGGGAAGATGGGAAGAGGAAGAAGAGCTGTATACCATGAGAATTAGCCCTGCATTTTATCAAAACTCTTTATAGTTTTGATACAGTGTCAGTGTACAGTGTCTGTACAAGAACGACCTTTAATTTTTAACTGAGAAGAAAGGACATACTGTACGGGTATGTAAACTAGCCTCCAATGTTTAGTGCAGAACTTTAAAATCATGGTAGGAAGGGGCTAGGTGTCTACTACTGTATTGAATTTAAAGACATTGTTAAATTAACAAGGCCAGAATTGCTATTCTATTTATTTACTCATCATTAAGTGATAGAACATTCTCTTCCACATCCTGAAGGTCATTACCACAGTATATTGGTTTTGGCTCCTCAATGATGTCAAACATCCAGTACTGTGCCTTTTACAAACACGTACATGAAAGAAATTCACTATATCATGCTCCTTCTGTGCTGCCAAGGACACAACAAAGTGTAACCAAGCTGCATATGATTTGACTGTGGTAAAATGTCTGCACCCTGCATACACTACAGGTGCAGCTCTACTGGAAGAAATATTCCAACTAGATTTCAAGGGTTGAATAAAATACTCCTAGAGGAACTTGAGTGCCTGGTAGAAGAGATGTCCTCAGCTGGCTCCAGTTTGATTCCTCTCTCTCGTATCACGTGCCTTAAATGAGTTACATTCATTGTTGTGGTGCACAATTCCGATCCACTTACATGCTTTCCTCCCACAGTTATGAAGTTGTAGGGAAAATAATTTAACCAACGGTGCTTTAGTTACAAAATAAACAGATGCGTGACTCGACTTTGGCAGTGCAAGATGATACACTTAAAATAAACATCAAAATATTAGGCACTGCACAGTTTTGCCTTTTTTTACTAGGGCTCAGATGATGGACAAAGCATCGACTCTAATACTGAAAAAATCTTTGACCAGCAGCTCCAAAACAACAGTCCTAGTCCTGGTCCTCCAATCTCTCTTGTGGATTCTCACTGGTAAATCGAGCTTCACATTGGTGCACGGCGTATCAGGTATCAAAGCCAGGCCCCATATCCAAAGAGGAATAGAGATGTTTGCTATGAAGGGGCACGCAATGTTTGAACTATGCAGTGTGTAACTGAGGAAATAAACATGAGGTAACAGACAAAAGGCAAGCCAGTAGTAATCTGACTAATATCCCCCTTCAGGAGGATTTTTTTTTTGATACACAGTTGAACTCCAAATGTGAACCTTGGAGATAAGATACACTGATTGCTATATAAGACTATTACAGTATCGTGATTATATGTGTTATAAAGAACCTTTCCAGTAGTTGATGCTTTGTAAGAAAATGTATTTAGTACTAATTGACTTATTTAAAGAGAGAGTCACGCAAAAGGGCAAGAGAGGAAACATCTTTTAAAATTAACTGATGCATCTCTAGCCAAATTACTTGGCTGCTGCACTTGCATCTCTTTAGAGACTCTGTCTGAGGACATGAAAGTCACTGTAAGACAGATTTAATCTGGCTTCTGGGTACTTTTTTGAAGGAGCAGAGAGACTACAGGGAACCTTCCTAAGTTGACACAACTTCTATGTGGACTTCAGTGAACTCTCAGGCAGGACTGAAAAGTAAGTGTCACAGAGAAGCTTTCAAATTTAAGCAGCTCTTCCCTACTATGTCCTGGTGCTGCTACAATTTAAGCAGCATCCCTGCCTGGCTGAGCCAAGGGTGCACGTAGTTACAGGTATAAGAAAGGTTGCATTTGTTCCCCTCGCAACCTTAAGAAAAAAATCCAAAACAATGAGCAAAGTCTGCACTGATTGTACATGTTCCAAATAGGTCACAAACGTCTAATTTAAAAGCTTGTCTCTATTACTGTTGTGCCTGTTTTAAGCAGGCTGAGGAAAAGAAACACTCAGTGATCGTCTGTTTTTGTCAGTTCTGTTGTATGTTAAGCACTATGACAGGTGCTGGTCTTTGAGTTTTCATCTGTTAAAAACAAAACAAAATGAAAGAAAATTCTGTACATAAGTCTGCTACATCAGTGAAATCATTGCTGTAAACAGAGATTATAAACTATATAGCATTTCATCTGCAGAACTCCATGTGCTTTCAGAAAGTGTTATTACCCCACTCTTACTCCTGGGAAAACAGTGATGAAGAGATGCAGTGACTTGGCCAGAAGTCACCCAGCTGGTCAGTGTCAAAACTGTGGATAAATCCCAGGACTAATTCTTTATCCTAGAAGCTGCCTCAGAATAAATAATACAGAGAATTGTGCAATGGAGAGTACTCTCGGGAACAATGGCAGAACATGAAATGAAAATACATATAATAAATTGAAATACTGTGAAGTAATTAGATTTAAGACAAGAAAATAAATATGGAAGCATGGGTGAGATTAAACATTATGTGGTAAAGGAACTTTGCTTTGGCCAGGCAAAATTTTTATTATTAGAACGTCACATTTTCTAGATTATGTCTCTATGTCATGTCTTTTCTTTTTTTTTTTTTTTTTTTAAATGATCAAGGGTAGCAACAAGAGTTACAGCCCTGGAAAGATAATTTCCTGAAACACAGTTTTTGAAAGTAGAATAGATATATATTTGCAGACCCTGAATGTAACTGATGGGTTTGACTTGTGTGTACTAGCTAATGAGTTCTGAATCTTGTTTCATCAAGTTTTTCCATGCTCTCACCAATGGAGCATTCAGCTGGAAGTTAACCACTGCAGCAGGCATTATGGCATACAGACCTCTTGATCTACAGGTGCCTTGGGGCATCCACCCATCTGACATCCCCAGGCCCTTGTGTTTACAAACTACTATGTACACATGCACTTCAGCTCTTTGCTCTGCCTATGCCATGTAGATGACCACATAGTCCCAGGACTAATGTTTGATAGGTTTCCCACAAGCTTATTTTGTAGCTTTGGTATTTTGAGTACTCTCAACTTCATTCACCCCTTCAGAAAATCAGTGGAAGCAGTCAGTCCCAGAGGAGTTAGCTCCTTCAGCCCTTGCCAGTAGAAGAAATGCATGGATAAAGTAATTAACATCTACTTTCATTTGTCTCTCCTGTTTTTAATTTTTTCCTCATGTTTATCACCATAGTTTTCCATAAGATTATCTTGCAAACTCCACTGCATTTAGGCTACTGCACACAACTGCAAATCACAGTCTCTGATGTTCATCCTGTTTCTTCTGTTTTTCTTTCAAACAGCTCTCAAGATTTTCTACTTGTCTCTTCAGGCCAGTCATACCTTTAAAATAACCTCATCATGTGGCTGAAATTCCTCAGTATGGAATATGTTGCTTAGCTACCTCCAAGCTGAAGGTCTACTTTGCCCCGGGTTGCAGCTGCCTACCTTTTGGGTTCAGTGTGAACAGATCATTAAGATTTAATAACACCTCTGCCAGAAGCACTTGGAAATCCAGCCCAGCAGGAGGTTGTACGCCAAGAGCAGAGTCACTCCAAACAGAGTCTACCTCACACACACAGAGGTATGAAGGTCTGAATACTGAAGGGACTGGGATGGATTCGTCAAATCATTGCATGTGTTATCCGAGGGTGTGGAGCCAGGTCCCTCAGTGACTCTTCCCCACAGCAGCATCATTATGAAGTGCAAGTCTCCCAGGGCTACACTTCCCAGCCCTGTGCTGCACAGGGAGACCAGTCTCTCTCAGAGGCAGTGGGCCTGCGGCCAGCCTGGGCACTGCAAGGTTACCTGGGTGAAAGAGGGCCAATAGCTGCCCACGTCTTGCCGAGGAAGCCAGACCTCTCCCTTGCAGGAGTGCCAGGGATCCCACTCCAGTACGCACGTTCCCTGGGACGCCAGATGAATTATGGATGAGTCAGCCAGAATTTTTCCATGCGCTTCCGCTGCTGCACAGCGCCGATCACCAACTGAACTGTGGTTTTCAACTGCTGTCTGGTCCTAATGCTTCTAACACTAACAAAAAAAAAGTCTCTGTTTTCTGACAGGATGCTCCATGGCGGGACACAGGGAATCCCAACGCTTGTGCAGTGTCAGTACCCCACATGCATAACATTTTGCTGAATAGCCTCGCACGTGTTAGAAATCATTTGGTCCTTTCTGCCTGCTTTGCTCCTCTGTCCCTCCCACTAGCTAGGAGTATTGACAGAGTCAATTAGAAGAGACAGCAGCAATGCTGAAACTGATTTGAATTTCAACCAGGACCTGCTAGCAACTACAGCTTTGTACAAAGAGCTGAGGGCAGGCAGTTACCAAGGACCTGGTGACCGCCCATAAATGCTAGAAGTTTTTTCTTTTAAATTTTATTTCAGTCATTACCTAGATTCAGATTAGTTGCTATTTAGCAAATGTTGATTTCTTTTCCTCTTCTTTGAGCACGTGATCATGGAAAAAAAGCAGTTGACTTTCAGAAATATTTTCTATGAGACAAAGCATAAAATCCTCCTACCACAGCATTTGATGAGTCCTCTCAGAAAGACTGTAGCTTTATAAATGCTCACAGTAATAAAGCAGCACTGATGTCAAACTACACAGCATGGGAGACTAAGCATTAATTCAAGCCTTATTATAAATTTCTATTATCTGCATTCAAGTTGCATCTAGAACTCCCAATCAAGACAGGCTTCAGCTGTGCTAAACACTACATCCATAGAAATGACAATTTGTGCTTTGAAGTACTTAGCATCTAAATAGACAACATGAAATAAATTGGTGTGAAGTCAAAGACATGAAAGAAAGATCCCCACTGGCTCTTTACCTAGGCACAATCAGTAGGCTACTTGCTTCATTCAGGGAAGACTGAACTCTGTGTCTGTCTTTCCACAGCCTGAAAACTCATTGGTTTTAATGGGAGAGAAGCATAGGAGTCTTTTTCCCTGAATACACGAATAGCCCCTGAATCCAGCACTGAGGAGGAATTTGAGGATGAATGACTTACTGTTTTACAGGCTAACATGGCAGAGATGGCACAGGAACAAATACAAGACAATCATGCTTTTGGGAAGGCCATAAGAAGTGTCTCCTGGAGTTGTCCGTAGCAGCAAAAGAGTCCTTGATTTGCACAATCCCCCCTTAAGAGCTATTCAAATGCAGATGTCCCAGTCAGCCCTTTTGAGTTCTGCGAATGGAAGTTTTATTTGGCCCTATTTACACAGCTTATCATCTCAATTATTAATGCACACATTTCATGACACCTTTGCCATATTAATTAAAAGGGCTCCTGTGGCTGTTAAACCAGAATATAATCCAAGAACAATACTGTGCTGACATTAATTGATCTTTACTCTGAACTACTCTATCCAGTTTATTTCTAGCTTTCACCTCCTGCCATGGGATGTGGCTGTGTCTTTGTCAGTAGGATGACAGAGCCCCTTGCAGTTAAGAACCTGCACGGCTTGCTGTTCATCATCAGGTTCCCTCTTAGTCTTCTTTTCAATAAACTAAAGAGACTGATTGTAAGTCTTTTACAACAAATCAGCTTTGCTTAGATATCATGTAACTCTTATTGCTCCTTTGTGAAGCCTGAATTGTCAACATAATTTTTCTCAAGCGTGGGCACCAGAACAAGACACATAATTCCCTTAATGTTACTGTAATATCACCTCTTTACTCCTACGGAAGGTATTCTACATCCAGGGATCACATCAACCACCTTAGTCACCACTTTGTTCTGGCAGCTCCTGCGCTGTGGGTTGCCCACGTGACAAAGTTTGTTGCTAATTCTTGGAATCCTGTGATTCATTCAAAGCTGTCTGCGCTACTGTGGCAAGCAGAAAGAGAAGAAGTCACTTTAAGTCACCTAGCACCTGCTGAGGTGGCCACAGGCAGAAAGGTGTGCAGCAATTCCTCTGCAGACCACTATTTAAACATTCCTGTCATCCTATTAAAAAAACCCACACATTTAGTCGCGTGCAAAGAGTCACTGAGCAAATTTCTGTATTGGTCTGAAATACATCCATTTTGCCATTCTGCGAAGGCCCCAGAACCCAAGGTTTCCTGTGGGACACAGTAATTGCGTAACTTCCTCGTAGAGGAGGAGGAAGATCTTTTCTTTAGAGATATGAGTATATTTCTAAGTAAATAAACAGAGCTAAAAGGTGATGATTAAAGAACAGTTGTCTATTTTCCTTTCCAAATGAATGTACAGTGCTATGTTTAGAAACCTATGTAACAGTGTATGGTTTCTGTATGCACATTTATTTACCCAGAAGATTTTGTTGTATTATTTAAAGTCTAGACAATAAACAAACAAAACATTTACAGAGGCAGTTGTGCTGTATGGTACAGGTATTATAACACTATTATATAAGCTAATACAATCGAATGCCTTCAGTTTCACAAATTAGTTTTTAATTATCAGATTTGAAGGTAAAATAGTTGTTCTCATTTCTCAACTATTGTATCTGATTTTTCTATCTTAGAGTCAATGTGGGATCTGAGTAACATGATTTATACTAATGCATTTTATAAATATATTGCAAAAGACTAGAGTGTGCAATGCTTTTCACTTTTCTTGTCTGATGTTACAGAGCCAGGATCCACAAAATTAAAAATTAACAGTAAAAAGATGGTAAGTTGGCTGTTTAGCCCTGGAAACACGTTGATGAAATTTGGATTTAGCTCTATGCCAACTGGTAAAGCATGAAGGAAAAGAAAAAAGAAAGACACACAGAAAAAATATATCAATGTAGGGTCACTGCAAGCCAGAGCAGTGAGTGACAAAAATTTTCTAAGGGAACTTTGTTCAAAGGTTTAAACCATATGACTTTATTTACACCAATAAATCAGATCACAACATATGGCATATTTTACATATTTTAATTTTAATAATAGTGCTGGAAACTGAAACATATGTCAGTCTTAATATAAAATAGACATAAATTAATCTCCATTCAGTATCTGTTTATCCCTGTTCTGGTACCAGAGCCAATATAATCAGGAACAAACAAATTAACACATGCTCTGGGTCAATGTGTAGGTTTTTCATCATGCCTGACTGTGACAATCTGGAATCTGTACCTATGTGTAATTTTTTGCATTCTGATTTAAGCTAAGAAGTTGCTGATTTACTGACTGTATTGGTGGATGAGAAGTCAAACTGCCAGGCCCTTGTCACACGCCTTCCAGAGATGAGAAAGCAGAGATTTACTGAAATTGAATTGATCCTATTTAAAATAGGAACATCTTTGGAAAGTCAGATAGCTGGAGGATCAATCAGTCTTGCCAAGTTGGCCTGATGTCCAGGAGTCAGGAATGGAAGAATTTTCTCAGATGTGGAGCATGGACTAGCATGGATTTTTTAATGCTGTGGGATATGGCGTGATGATGCAGCCAAGCCTCTCTGACAGTAGTCTGACAACCAGTGGCACAGTCCTGCCTCCCCCAGATTGTGTTCATGGGATCCTGTGGTGGGATGGTTCATCTAGGCAATCCAGCAAAAATACTGCTCATAGTCTGTGGCAGAGTTAGTTTTCGTCTACACTGGGTCCCTTGAAATCCTTGCTGTGAGACTAGATGAGCTCCAATGCCACAGAAAGGGAAGCTGCTGGGGTACACAGCTAGGGAGGAGGTGGAGTGGGATCACCCCTTTTGGCAGCGAGTAATTATTGGATCAGGTGAGACGAGGTTCTAATCCCACAGTGGGCCTGACATGCTGGGGGTGCACTCAGAGGCAAGGAAAGCTTGAGCAGGAGAACAGAAAAGACAACACTCCTTTCGTAGCACATTGGTTCAGCTGTGAGATCCAACTCACAACTCAAGAAAAGGTTTTCTGTGACTTGGGTGAGAGCAAAAAGTTTCAAAGTCCCTGATCCCAGCCCCCAGAAAAGATCAGAAGCCTCTGGCGAGGTATAACACATAAATACTGATTAGTTTGCACACAACTGTATGTTACTTGAGCTGCCTCAGTGAAGCATGTTCTGTGCTAGCACCCCTCAAATGCGTGTGCCTGATTGCTTCCACAACCCAAAGGCCATGAAGAGATTCTCTGTACTCAGTAACTCTGTGTTACTCTACAGGAAGGGAGAGACAAAAGCTGTGCTTGAGCTAATGGGAAGCGTGGAGTAAAGGGAGGAGCAATTATGTTTTGGGAGATTAGAGGAGCCAAGCTGCAAAAGGTCTCACTTCTACAGAGGGCTAGCAGAGGTTTTCTGTGCAAGAAACCAAGGATAGAGCCAACTCTGTGAGCTGCTCAGATTAAACATAGTGGGGGAACACATGGACCCAATACAGCAGGCACCACCTAGGAGCAGGACTATGTGACAACCACATGGCCTATCCCCACCTCTTCTTTCACAGAATTTTTCCTTGGTAGAATATTTAAAATCTTTTTGGTCCAGCCTACATCCGTATTTCCTGACTGAAATGAAATATGACACTCTTCGCCAAGCCCCCCCACCTGCAGTGCCTCATTTACTTTATGGGGAAAAATGATTTGCAGTCACTGACCCTATTTTTCTGGTTACAAAATCATTTATCAGTATGCTAGATTTTGCCTGCTGAGTTAGCCCACACTAATAAAGCAAAATGCAAATTATGTGCTCGTCTTTTATGACCCTGACTTCGAAAATTGGTTTTTCTTTTTCTGGTTCTCATCTTTGACAAAAGAAAGACAGCCATAAGCTTAAAAGTCAGCAGGTACATCTACCTGTCTGTCAAGTAACACAAATCCTGCTTGCCATTACACAGACTTACAGTGAATACTGAGAATGGGTGATGCTATAGGAAACAATAGATGATGGACGCCAACTAGGTTAATTAGATAGTTCCATATTCCTCAACCAAAATCTTTCCCTCCTTTCTCTTAATTCTCTTTTCTTATGGTTAATTCTTCCCTTCCATCTTGCTGGTTTGTCTGAAAGCCAGCCTTGATGCTAAAAGATCTATGCACATCCATCAGGTTTCAGATGGTGGAAAGAAAAGCCTCTGAAAACATCTTCCCTACCCATCCTGGCAAACTTTCTCCTATGACTTCTCCTTTTCACAGTGAAAGACTGCATAAACCAATTCCTAAAGATTCTAAGACTCACACCACTTCTCTTCCACATGGTCTTAACACTTGTCTCTCTCATTCCCCCTGTCCTTCAGAGGCTTCACTAACTTTCCTGTTGTGTGCACACTGTTCTTATTCTCAATAATCATAACATTTCCTCATCTCCTCGGCGCAACTCTCTCCAAGACTCATGCACAGAGAGTCTTTTCTAAGCCTCTTTTCTACTCTGTCTTGCATATTTGACATTCTACTCTCATTGCACCACTGAAATTGCTCGTGACTTCTGCTTCTTTAAATGATGTTGCCTTTATTTATATCTTCACCGATCCCTGTCTCTTACTTCTGTCATCTCTCTGCCAACTTTATCTTTCCTCTCAACACTTTCTCTCCTTGGCTTTCACAACTCCTTCTTCACTTCTCCCTTTTGACAGCTGAGTCTTCCTTTTCCATTCCCATTTGCTGGGGAAATCTCATCAGGCTTTCACTCTTCTGCCTTTCCCTGTGTATCAGTACCCAGTCACGTTGGCAGCATTCTGCATCAGTGACATGTACATTTATCTTGGTCTTTTCATCCATCCAGTACTACATTTTAGCCACTATGTCTTCTTGGGTAAGTGTCTTTGCTAATTCAACTTTCACATGGCTGCTGCTGAACTTCCAAAGAGCCCCTTGAATGCTACTCCAATTCCTCTAGTCTCTTTATAAGCATTTTCCTTCCTTTTGTCCTATCTTGTTGCTAGGACTAATCAGGCCTAGTCCTACCTCAAGGTAGATGGACCATGCCCAGGATTTGCAACATTTTCTCTCGAAGTCACAGCGCTCTTGTATGTTCCCTGTGTTTTCTTTTCCACTCTATCCAAATGGGAGACATCTATAATTGCCCCTTCCCCCCTATTACAAACAAAAGTCAGTACAATCATTCTTGCTTATTTTCTCATCTGTTTAAATCTTTTCCCTGACTCTCTCTTTTACCATCATTCAACTTCTACATTCCTTTCTCCTTCAGAGTCACAGCTTTTGCTGACCACTTTTACTTCTTATCATGCACGTCTCTCTTCTTCTGCTTTATCAATGATGCTAACACTAATCCTTGTAAAATCTGTTGACACTCCTTTTTAAATACTTCCTTCCTTTCTACTTAAACAGCTATAATACAAATAATAAAACTTGGGCAATTTCTCTTCCCCCTCCACCCTGTCCCTTTTAGGTAAACTTGAAGAAATTAGCAAGGAAACTGGATTTTTTTAGCAGCTAAAAAGAAAGAAAAAATGTCCAAAAGTGATTAAAGGACAACTTGATAAACTGAAAGAAATGGTTTTAGTGGTTGTTGATTTTTTTCCTTCCCTCCACTAAGGTATTAAAAATTACAATGAACAAATAAGTGTAAGTTGATGAAAGCCAAGCAATCATAAATGTAAGAATCTATTAACTGCCTGAAGTGTACTGAAACAAATATTAAAATATTTTAAAGTCAAATATGGGGCATAGAAATTGTGGTTGCACTGCACTGAGAAAGGAAGGAAATGAATGAGATGGACTTAGGAGGCTAACAGCTTTTTTGCCCAGTCCAGCAATTCCATAGCCCGTTTGACTTTCTACCTAACACTTTCTAATTTAGGGCTTCATCCTCTGAACAGTGCTTAGCTCTGTCAATGTCCATAGACTCACAGAATGGGTTGGGTTGGAAGAGATCTGAACAAAGTAATTTTGCAAGTTTGGAGCCCTAGAGCCTGATGCTCTGTAGGTGCAGCTCTGCTGTAAGCCATATGAATTCTTATATTTGTGGGGTATAACCAGTCCCATAAAAACTCTACTGACAGTTCTGCCTAATATTCAAAGCAATGAGTAAGGCTAAACACAAGTTTGGGTAAACTTGAAGATGAGTTTTCTCTCCTTCAGATTTTTAAATCGGTATCACATCTGAATTCTGAGCAGAACAAGTGAGCTGCAAAACGTATTAATACAGAACATATCTGTAAACAAACATCACCTTGGGCACTGCTCTTTGTGCCAGTGAAGCACATAGTCTGAATGATGGACATGGCAGCCTGGAGATACTTGAGGAAAGGGGAGCAGCAGAGGAGGCTTGAATTTTAGAAATATAACTATCTAGTTACTCATTTTTAATCACACATGGAGCTAGATCATGGGCTGGTTTGGGCTGAAAGGGACCTTAAAGATCACTGAATTTCAAACCCCCTGCCATGGGCATGGATATCTTCCACTAGAACAGGTTGTTCCAAACCCCATCCAACCTGGCCTTGAACACTGCCAGGGATGGGGCATCCACCACTTCTCTGGGCAACCTGTTCCTCTGCCTCACCACCCTCACAGTGATTTCTTCCTTATATCTAAATTACATCTAAAGCAAGATATCCTTATATCTTCCTTATATCTAATGTAAATCTACCCTCTTTCTGTTTAAAGCCATTCCTCCTTGTCCTGTCACTGCATGCCCTTGTAAAGAGTCCCTCTCAGGCCCCCCTTAGGTACTGGAAGGCTGCTATAAGGTCTCCCCAGAGCCTTCTCTTCTCCAGGCTGAACAATCCCAACACTCTCAGAACTGTCTTCATAGGAGGGGTGCTCCAACCCTCTGATCATCTTTGTGATCACTCCAACAGTTTATGTCCTTCTTGTGCTGAAGATCCCTAAAGAGGCCAAACTTTGCTCTCCTAAACTCCAGGGATGCAAGCTTGCTGTGTGCTCTCCTTGCTGCCCTAAGGATCTTGAACTCCACCAGCTGGTCATTGACGTAGAGAGTGACACTCTCTCCTCGTCTCCCCTGCCTGTCCTTCCTAAAGAATCTGTATACTTCCATTTCAACACTCCAGTTGCAGGATCCATCCCACCATGTCTCAGTGATGCCAATAAGATCATAGCCCTACAGGCACTCACACACCTCTGACTCCTCTTGTTCATTCCCCATGCTACATGCATTTGCATAGAAGCATTTAACTTGGGCTCCTATGAAGCTGACTTACTGTCTGGGGTGGCTGGAATTCCTTTGTGTTGCTCTTTAGGTTCTTCCTGCTGGCCTGTACTTCCTCTCAAGGTTCAGAGCATCTGTTGCTGGCACTGGCATCAAAGTGGTAGAGGTGGGAGGGATTGAGGTTCCTCTCCCCAAAGAGCTTTAGTTTAAAGCTTTCCTCACCAGCTTGGCAAGCCTATGGTTGAAGATGCTCTTCCCCCTCTCTGACGGATGGACCCCATCAGTCACCAGTAGACCAGGTTTCTTGGAGTGAGTCTTGTGGTTGGTAGGTTTTTTCATGAGCAACCACTCTTGTCAAATGACAAATCAGCCCATTGTAAACCAGAGCTTCTCTTTTGTACAGAGAATCACAGGACACCTGAAACAGAAGTTATGCATGTGAAAGTTTTTCTCAAGCTGTCCTGTAAGATTTCTCTTATCTAGGGGATTTTTCTTATTATATTTTTACATGGAGAACTATGTATTGCTGCAACTACATCAATATAATTAAAACACTATGAGTAAATTCCCTATTAGGGAGTCTGATAAGCTGTATAAAAGGACTTACACCAGCTTATTCACATTGTATGTAGTATCACTGTAACAGGATATATAATATACACATTTTTATAGATATGAAATGCTCTACTTAGGGCTCAAAGATAAACCAGGAAAATCAAACACTGCCTCAGCAGGGGCTGATAGCGTTGCAATGCCTGCAGGGAGAAGAAAGCTGCTCTCCCTGCAGAAGAGGGCTCCCAGCAGCGCAGAAAGGTTCCCCTTTACCAGGGGGCTTGGGGAGGCCCCAGATAGCTCTTGCAGAGGGAAGTCCCAGCCCAGAGATGGTGGAGTGGGAGGCAGGGGGCCCCTGCTGTTAGCCACATCAGAAGATGGATCCCAGGGAAAAGCTATCTCACCCAACATTAGTGGAGAAGCTAAACAGTCTGGAGGGCTTGCAGGGCACTGCCTGAAGGTAAGGGAGATCTGGAGAGGTTTGGCTAGAGAACAGTGGCTGATGGCACAGAGAAGGCTAAAAGGAAAAGTTCCTTTTAACTCTCCAAGCTAGCTATGAGGGGTGGCCCAGGGAACCAAGACACTCCCTGGCAACTTTACAACTATTTTGGTCATTAAAACTAAATCTTAGCCACCCTCTCCCTATGACGTAGGCCAAGGCAAAGTGACTCATCTCACTCTACAGTAGATCTCAAAGCAAAGCATAATCTCATTACCACAATAACCTAGGTTACTCATGCACACTTTCTGCAGCCTCCTTCCAGACCTCCTACTCTCCCTGGTGTGCCATTTATTTAGGCCAAAAATGCTTTACTCTAAATTCTCACTTCTGTCACAGCTATTCAGAAGAGTTTATCTCCCCAGAGTTTGCATTCCTGGATTGAAAATTGCTGCAAGTCAGCCTTTCTCCCCTTCTGAGCAAGGGGAAAGGTTTCAGCTCGTGCCATTCAATAACCACTTTCTGATTTCTCACTAGGCACATGCCATGATAGAAAAATGTAGTTACTTGAACCACATAGGGAAGGGGTGGGAAGATTCTGAAGCTCTGCGCTGCACTCAGCAATATTACTTACTTAAATGAACATATAGTATATGTGAGTGATCTTAAGCAGTTTAATCTGAATTCCAGACAAGGCCTCTGAAGGCCACTCTATTTTTTCCACCTTGATACTTTCTGATAACAATTCTAGCACAACTGAGAATCAGCACAGTAAAAAATAAAACCACTCCACCTCCCCCCCCAAAAAAAAGAAACAGAGAAAGGATTATTTACAAATGATGGGCAGGAGACAATGTAAACCAGTTTGACTAGGTGTGACTGAACATACGGCAACAGACTATAGCAAGTTACTGCAAAAATTGTATGAGGCAAAACCCATCCCCTTTGATACCGCTCTGGGCAAAGTGTTGCTTTTAGCAGGATCCCCTTGACTCAGCCTAAGACTCACGTGGCCACATTACTGGGATGCAGGCCTTACCCAGTGGGTGTATTTTAGCCTTTTAATGTCACATTTGAGGTGTTTGTTTTGAAAGCAGATCTGAGCTGCAAGATTGTGAGTGTACCGATGTGTTAGGTTTGACCCAGTGTAAAGTTCCTTAGCAGTTAAGCTAGTGACAGCAGCTAATTCATTAGCCACCCTACATGTGCAACACAAGTTTTATTTTAGCCTTGGAACACATAAAGGCAAGGTGGGCAAAATCAGAAAGTCTTAAAATTTGGTTTCTCTATTCCTCCACCAGACATGCCCAACTAAATTAAACCAACAATGTACCAGGAACAAAAGACTATTTTTCATCCCCATTTTTTTCTCCAAGATACCTTGGAATACTAATTGGTATCATGTAGAAAGAGCCTGTAAAAACTTCCTTCTAAAATTATAACAACAGAAGAAATTAGGTCAGCAACTAAACAGTAGGTTGGATATAATCAAGCTATAGTGCCCTTGGGACACAAAAGGTAGTGCTTTTTGCATTTGCATTTTGTCAACTTACACAGCTTATTGCTGTGGGAGGAGTTCAAGGCAAATAACACTAAGACAGGATTTGCCAAAATGTTGGAAAACTGTTTGATCATTAATCGCATTTGCTAAGACTGTGATTAGGGTAATTGCTCTGTATTTCTTTTCACAAACCCGTTGTCCATGGGGGGATCAGGAAGGACTATCCTCAACACCCATGAAGTTCAGCACAGCTCAGTTGGCTCTTTGTGCCTTTTTTTTTTTCCCCTGAAGTATCAAATACTTGCCCGTGAAAAGGCACAATACCAACCGTTGGATACTGAGCGGCCTAGTGTTAGCATCTACTAAAGTAATTTCTGTTTCATTGGAGTTGTATCTTGTTTGCTTTCTAGGTGACTCGTTATTCCTTGGAGTGAATTTTCAAAGTGGTTAGTTAGCAGTGGGAACATGGAGCTGGGGTTTGAATGGACTGCCATAAAAACTGAGTTTCCATAATGCTATCAAGTGTTTGAAAACACTTCCTCAGTGGTGACTACTGGCAACAATAGTGCATGAGGCATGAGGTCTCATACTGTGTCAGTGGCTGTGTAGTGTATTAATGCCGCCCCCAAGTTTGCCTCTAGCTTCCTTTTTTTTTTTTTTAATTACACAACTGCATAAAAAGGTTCTTGTCTGAATCTGAAGCAATATTTTAAAACTGTGTTTTAATTACTAGCACATGCATTTCTGTGACACATATCTCTCTGGAATCTGGGTATTGCCACTTTAATTTAGAAACACTGATATCATTATAATGAGCATAATACAGATCTTAGACTACGTAAGACAGAAAGAAAAGCATAGCTCCTACTCTCCCTCCAGATTAAAACCTCCCTTGGATACTACAGCATTCTTTTGTACAGTGGCTGTTAAAGTTTTCTTGTGTTTTTTTTTCCATGTTTATTATTTCAACAAGTATGTATAAATTGTGTTCAGTTCTAAAGAAAACAAAAAAATTCTGTTTTTCCTGTCAGTACTACAGGCTGATCCCTATGCTTCAGAAATCCATTGGATTCTTTCCCTCTCAGATCATCAGCTACAAGGGTTCTGTAGGATAAGTTTATGTCTTGCTTGCATTGCACAACATTGCTGTCTCCAGGTTCTGCTTTCAGTGTGTGTGCACAAAATGGAACTGCATCCAGCTCATTTGCTCTCTCTCTGTTATGTTGTTTCTGAAGAGCCAAGAGGATTAAAAAAAAAAGCAGGAAACATTTGATGTGGTTATTAAGCCCAGTTCATCTGACTTTAAGTAAACAAAGTAATAAATCTATTAAGAAATAGGATGCAACTTTTACAGTTACTTTCCAGGAGAGACCCATGCCTTAAGGAAGAAAGAGAAATGAGGAGTTATGTGCTGGAGGCATTCCTGAGAAAGGTAAGGAGGTATGCAAATAGAAATCTAATCTGGCTCTGACGTATGTGCTTGGGCAGAAAGCTATTGTTAGACAAACATGTTGTTCCTGAGCAGCAGAACTAACGAAGCTTGATTTCCTACGGATTTGTGTCCTTTGTCCCACAACTCTTTCTCTTCACCACAATAACCCCAGCTCTCCTCATGCCTTCAGTAACGCTGTCACTACCAAGAGACAATAAACTGGGAATGGTCTGGAGCTATAAAAATAGTCATTGTCGACACGTGTGTGCTGACTGGCCAGCTGGCTGGAAGCAACATATAATAGCTGAGATCCTTTTCTTTGGTCAAGGCAGTAACTTGACTCTCTGTCCCTTATCCTGCTGCCAGACTTCATGAAATGTTTAAAAAAACATAATCATGTCCAACACTATCACTCTTTCAACTTGAGTCCAAACCTGATTTGCCAGAGGGTTACAAAAATTATTAGGTACAGGACAAACACTGATTGCGTAAGCTTTGTTTCCACAGGAAAATGAATTCAGAAGGTTAGCTACTTTCCTCTTCTTAAAAACCAAAAAAAAACCCAACAGGGCTAATTAGGAAGTTTTCCCACAGTCATTTTCAGCTGCAATACTTCGTGTAAGAAATAGTAACTGACCTGCTCTAATGGTTAATGTCTGATTAATTTTTATTCATACATAAATTTGCAAAAGCTTCTATTCTGCTGCTAACACTGAGACCTTTTATATGACTAAATATTTTCAGCCTACTGTACAATCATTATTGATCCTTTCCAAAGGAAAACATGCTGCCTCCTCTGTGGTCTGCTCTATGTGCACCTCTCGTTTCCCAGCTTCAGGAGAGCTCCATTGGACTGCATTCTCACGCTATCTGGACTTTAGGCTACATTGAGCAATAAACATTGTCTGCTCTGAGTGTTCCCTCTGGCATATTTACTTGAATTGTGACCTTATGTTTTGGTTTTGTTGTTTATTACAGTTTCTTCAATACACACTCCCACTGCTTCTTTACCAAGCTGCCAACTAAGAACCTGCTTTAAAGGACCTTATCTATTTCTCCTCAGGAAACCTAAACAAAGAAGTAAATAACTGAGCACAGGCAAGCTGAAATCTTGCACCTCCCAAGTCACTTAATTTCCTGTCCCCATCACAGCTGAACACCTCCTTTACAGCAACTCTTCTGTTGGTGAAAGAGGGCAGGATGACAGCCCTGGAGGAACAGAAGTGTGTCATTTCGCCAGAGGCAAAACACGGGATTTCTAGCAGCAGCGTGAGGCTATGGAACAAAGGATGGGAACACAGAGGCTTGCAGTGCAGTGTTGCAACATCTTAGAGCTGGATGGTGACCCGCAGCTGTAGCTGGTGAACAGAAAAGGAGCAGAGGTTACTTGAGTCATCAAGACACCAGGAAAGGCTTCCAATTTATCTGTTCTCAAAATGCCTGCAACTTCATATCTATCTCAGCTGGGCTGAGGCTAGCTATTGGAATACTACTCAGGCAAAAGGCGGTGCAGGACCAGGACAGCAGGGAGCAGCAGAGGTACCCCTGTGAGGTGCCCGGACTGAAGCACCAAGGCTGTGGTGAAATGAGCCTTCTGTGGTTTGGGGTTGAATAGGGAACAGAAGGTACAGGTCATAAAAGGAGATCAAGAAGACTGTAAAACAAACAAATTGATTGTGGGCCTTGGATTCTGACACTCAAAGAAATGACTTTTCATAGCAATGTGGGAAACTTGTTTTTTCATAGCAGAGCTGTGTGTACAGACATAACTGTGCATAAACACTTGGACTGGACACAGTGAATGTAAAACAGGGCAGACGTGTCCTTCTCTGCCCTCCCTGCACATGTGCACATGTATTACACATTTATATACATATACACATACATGTATATACATATACACATATATGTATATACATATATGTATACATACATACACACATATGTATACATACATACACACATTTACCCTTTTTCACCTTTGGACTTCTGGGAGCAGGAGAGAAGATCCATCGATGTGTGGTGAGATAGAGAGTACCCAGGCTGAAGATTCTTTTTGGGTTTGTTCATCTGCTGAGGACCTAGCAGAAAGGGAGTATAATTGAAGTACAAATTATCTTTAGCTATAATTAGATGTGCACATATATTAAAAATATCTTTTAAGAAATTTAGAAAATGATTTCAAGATGAAAATAAGGCGTAGCACACTTCAGAATCTAGATGTTTCCCTTTTCAAACTCACGTTATACTGGGGGGAATAGCCCTTTAGTGATGCTTTGAGTTTCATAGTAAATTATCTCAGATGCATTGGCAGAAGATTAGAAGACTAAAAAAACCCAAGCCTTTAAAAAACTGCATTTTTCATATTCATTGAACACTAGGGCATGACATGTATTTTTTGATCTACTGAAATTACTGTAAAAAATGCTGACATAGACCTGACACTTGAACCAATGGATATAATGTTGTAGTTACAACTCTGGTAAAAGTTTCCAGATAGCCAAAAAATAAAAAGTGTTTCCCTCCATGTTTATATAAACCTACAACAGAGGTAAGTTCCCTGTGGAGTTCCCTTTGCTAACATAAGCAGCACACAGTATAACATGACTCTGTTGGTTCATACTAGTTTTTCAACCACATTTCTTCTTGCTGCTTCTACTGGACTCCTATTCCAAACCCTAAATTATTTGGTGGTCAGGAACATCTTTATAATTTCCATCCTAAATGTATTTATGGCAAGTCTGTGTCCTTCACCTCAGATAATTCTTTCCTTTTTCTAGTGCTTGCTACTAACATAGCACCCTTGAGAGCATTCCTAGAGTCAGCTTGGCTTCAGTTTTTATTTGTTAGGCTAAATGAATTATATTTCTGAACATCCTAGCAACCCTTCAGAACACTTAGAGTTTGAATTGGTCTTTCTTGAACACCAGTGAACAGAACTCTTTTTGTCTTGCCATCATGAGGTAACTTCTTAACAGCATTATCTTTGTGTCTTCTTCGAGTTAGATTATATGGAACCTGAAGATCTATTAGATCTATTGTGTTTCTCTTGCCTAGAAAGTCTGTTATACAGTTACTATCGAAGAAAGCTGCCACATTAGTCTGGCACAATCTACCCTTGGTAAAACTATACCTTTTGTGCAATTTTCCTTTTACGTTTCCAAGTGTTCTTTCTTTCGTATTAATTGAAAAGCCCCCTGTACTAGTGGAGGTAGCAATCCACAGTAAATTAAATTAGATGTACTAGGGAAAGAGCTCAAAGAATCATAATTGTCATACAGATCAAATGTGATTTTGCAAGTCTGGCTAGCTGACTAACATTTATCACATACCAAAAAGACTGAAATCAAGATTCTGGCAACAGCCTATGTCAGTCCACTGCATCAGTGCAAGGAACAAGGTCTCTGTAATACATAGCTGTACTTAGCCATATTTATCAATCTCCATCACAAATGACAGTTACATATTTGATAAGCAATTTCATCGATCTGAGCTCTGTAGTAACAGAGACCACAAATAAAACAAAACGCAACCCACATACAGCTCTCTTGGGACAAGGTTTAAATAGAGTGAATCTATTACGCTGGCTAGCTAGGGACTCATTACTGAATTCACTATTCTTTGTCTTTGGAAAGGCTAGAATCCATTCTGGGAGAAAAGCCCTTCAGCCCTTGGGATCCCAGCAAAAGATTAGAGTCTCTTTTTATCATTCAACAGCCCTATTTCATCCCCACTGCAGAAAAGATTATGCCAGGGGCCATTGTTTCCCATCCTCAGGCAGGCTGGGAACTCTTCTGAGAGGGCAGAATTTTTAAGTGCTTGCAGCCCTGGTAGGAAGTCCTGTGAAAAATAGTCAGGAACTACCTCCCTGCTCCCAAAAGCTGGATTTTCCTGTATAATTATCTTAGTAGGAGCTGGAATTTGAAGAACTCATCTGAGTGTGGGACAGGGTGAGGCACAAAGGCTGGTGCTATCCCCCTCCCACAGACCTACATGGAACAGAAAGCAAGGCAGCTCCTTTCCCTGGCAGTCCAGATATCCTTACTAGCAACAGAATCACTGTACTCTGTGTGTGATGATCTGATGACATAATGCTTCCATATAATCTCTGACCATGGGAACTTCGGCATAGACCCGTTAAACCATCCTTGCCTACGTAGCTGCTGTCCAAAATTGCCTCGTAACTTAGCAACTAACTTGCTACCTGCTATCAGGTCTTCTTTAACATTACCATTTCTCGAACTTTTCCATTTCATTATGTATATGTATTTCAAGTATTCCTCCCCTTGAGGCAGTGCTTCAAGAAGCAACTCACTTTTCTTGGTTTTGGCCTGTTATGAGCTCTCTCTCTCTCTAATATCTCTAAAGAAATCTCACCAGCATGGCTACAGCTCATTCTGGCTTAGATATATCACCCCATCACCTAGCCCATCTCTTACTTCAATAAGGGTAATCAGCAAGGAACAATCATCCTTTAGCAGCTAGCAATCAGGACCCAAACACAGTGTGCTAGAACAACATGGATAAAAGATCTAAAAAACAACCAACACCCACCACCACACATTTAAGTTATGATTTTCACACCAAATCTAATGCAGTTTATACAAAACGTTGTGTATTTGCAATAAAGTTTTTCATCCCAGGACAACAGAAAAGCACACAAAATAAGCTTCCATTTTAATAGAATCATAGACTGGTTTGGCTTGGAAGGAACTTTAAAGATCATCTAGTTCCAAACTCTTTGCTGTGGACAGGGATACCTTCCACGAGACCAAGTTGCTCAGAGCACCATCCAAACTGGCCTTGAACGCTTAAAGGGATGAGTCATCCACGACCTCTCTGGACAACCTGTTCCGGTGCCTCACCACCCTCATAGTAAAAAGATTTCTGGATTAACACACTGCTACCACCAGTTAAAGGAATAGTCAGCTACATTTGCTGCAAAGGCAGTTGTTAAACAGCCACCTCTCTCCATTGCTGTGTTTTGTCCAAGAGCAAAGAGGAACTGCATGCCTTAACCTTCATTTATGGACTGAAGAGACTGGCTTTGCTTATGTTCTCTTTTGGTGTTGCTACAGTCATATCTATTTGGAATCTTAGATATTTGTACAGTATACATACTTCTAGCACCTTGCAATTTTTTCCCCCCTATATTTGTATCTGTTTATATGTGATCCTGTGGCTTGTTTTATTCAGAGATATTTGAGTACCTCAGGGTCTTGTGGTTTTGCTGCATGTGGTGATGTACTAACAGTGTACAAAAATATTTAAATTGCTACTTGAAATACAATTTGTACAAAAACTTAAACAAGCATCAATCAGAAGACTGATATGAAACCTTCATGTAAATAAGCCTTTAATTTTAGTGAACAAGTAAAGGCTTGCAAGAGAGCCTTTGGTCATATTTTAAAGCATTGAATACGGTTTTATTAAGAAATACATTAAACCCCTTATGAAGAACACACTGAAAGCCAACCCCTCCCTCCTCCAAATCTTTCTGCATCTGGGGTGAGGGGGCAAGAAAGCTTGGAAACAACGTTGAAACTAAAAATGGCATATAAAAGGATCCAAAATAATTTATTAAATGATATATTGAAAATTCAAAGTTAGGAACTGCAAAGGACAGTGAGCTAAGAGTGTCCAAGTACAGAACCATGTTTTTTTTTGTTTGTTTTGTTAGGTAACAGCAGAAAAAGAAAATACCTTTCAAAACATTGGCCTTTATGTAAATGGAGATGAGGTTTCTATTAAACATTTACCTTTCACAGTAAGCATAGTTTTGCTTTGTTAGCTGATGACTACCACTGTTTATCAAACAGGATTAGCTTCCTTAGAAATTCCCAACCCCCCAGTTAACAGTACCTTATGAATCATCAAATTTATAACTTGTCAGGCGTGGCCTGATACCTTAGGGCAAACTGGGACCCTGTTGAAAACAAGACACATTAACTGCTTAACAGCTCAGCAGACAATACAATGCTAAATTTGCCGAACTCCTGAATGCATTTTTACTGAATAGTAAAAAGAGAGAATAATATCTTAGCATAACTTTTTTTGAGAGCTGTGGTCATGAATCAGATAATTAAAAATGAAACAATTTCCATGGAGGAGCATGCTGCAATCTATAGACTGAAAAGTGTCTAGGAGGATTAAAAAAAAAATCAACTCAGAAGTTTCTATAAAAAAGCTTTATTTTTAAGCAAGGCTCCTTTTTAGAGGGAATAAAAATACTAACATATCTGATGATCTTCCTGTGGCCTTTTGGAAGTGTAAGCCTTATTTGCACTTCTTCCCCCTCAACTTCCATAGTATTTCAGCTTCTTCTTAAAAGCTTTCCAGAATCCAGTACTTTTGAATGGTGCTATAACCTGAAAATCAAAGAAAAATACTGAACGAAAATGTAAAACCCACGTGCACGGTCCACACCAGGCATGCTCAGTCTCGTGTGTGCATCAGCAGTGGTTATTTTTTTTAGAATAGGCTCATGCCTGTTGCTTTATTTGGTCTCAAAACTCTGAAGAGCTCAGCAGCTCAGAGAAGAGGTGGTTAGTTCCTTGGCTTAGCTGGCATCAAGGAACACAAGGGAACTCTGCATGTAAATCACAAGGCATTGGAATTGACTTCTTTGAAAGCTGTGTTGTAAAAGATTTTTTAAATCTTTTGCCCATATCTGGTTGTGGTAAGTAGCCTTTAAAGGGAGCTTCTGAAGTAGCCTTTGTATTTATTCATTCTGTGCATCACTAGAAGAACTTTAAGTGTATAATGCATAGTACACCTCTGCCACAAGAAAACAGATCCTGGGTAAAGACAGAATCAAAAGACAGGAAAATTACTTAAGTGACACAAATTACTCTGGACAAAATCACAATCAAAAGTGGCACATTTAACAGCTGCCTATTCATGGAGTAACATGCATTGCCAACAGTAAAATCTTAAGAGGTCTACAAGATTTCTACAAGAAAGACCAAAGAATGCTGGAGATTAAAGTATAAGCAACATAAATGCCGAGTTTTGACTTCATGCTGAGAAACCTGCCCTGCTTCCTTTCCCAACCCCTGCCAAGATAACTATTACTGTCTCTATCAATTCTGAGCAAACCCTGGAGCCCTGTATACAAGTTTTATTTGACCAAATTCAGCTGCTTGCTATAAATATGCCACTGTTATATCCATGTACCACACAGTTCTGTTTAAAGTTCTCACAGAACATGTGCCACTTACCCGCAGGGAAGAAAAACAAACCACAATCAAAACAACACACCACCCTTCTTTTTTTCCCTCACTACATTTTTACTCGTGCAACAAGAAGAGACTATTCACGAGTAGTACTAGTCATGACTCGAATCAAGCTGGTATAATTTCAGAATACAACGGGGAAACTAGTGAACTTCTAAGAGTTTGATAAGGGTGCACACTGGAACAGAAAAGGGACATGGGATATTTGAAATACTACACCACGTTAACACGTCTCACTATGGGGATAAACACTGGCCCAAGGCTGATATTTGCTGCAATATTTTGTTACTCATTTCCAGTATTTTGTTTTTGATACCAGCGGGGCACTCTCCCAAGAAAACTGAAATCTTCTTCCTTGGAATCGACAGATTTCAAAGAAACACTATGCAAGCACTGGCTAATCTTCCTCTCTGTAGTTACAAAACCCCATGTTGAGGATAAGAGAGAGGCAATTGCTCTGACATAGAATTTAAGTGTAAAATAAAGAATCAACACTACTGCTTTAAAATATTTGGCAATAGGGTAAAAAATATGTTTTAAGCCAAAGGAAGCTTTCCTAACAAAGACACAGCAGGCCATCTAACTCCAAGGGTGTGCATATTTGTTTCTGATTGAAGCAATCCCCAATATTCCAGGCACATATTTGATTGTAAATGAACTTTCTATCTAGACACTAAAGGAAATAAATTGCTTATACAGAAAGCTTTATTCTAAAATTAAAAAAAAAACCCTAAGAACAACAAAAACCCCAACAAAAAGAAGCCCTAAAAGTTCAAGATTCAAATAACTAAAGGAAAAACAATTAAAAAGAAAACATAATTTTCAAACCAATAAATAATATATTAAAACATTAAAAATATAATTTTACTGTGTACTTATTCCATGAAGAGAGACTTTATATAGCAGTTTTGTTAAATATTAAATTGTCTTGTAATTTTGATAATTTTTAGAAATCATAACAAAGGTAGTTTATTCGTTTTCTGAAAACTCAGTGGGAGATGCAAAACTGCTCACATCTTGCAGTAGTTCAAATGAACTAGTTACAGGAATTTACCTAACTTTGCTGATTAAAAACTCCAAAGAACCAAACCACATGAAAAACTTCACTGGTTTTTCTGTGTGATGTCTGCAGATGGTAGCAAAAGTAAGAAGAGAACAGTTCACTGAAGTAGTATGACTCAAAACATCTTGAAGGTAAAAGCAAGCCAGCCTTCTCCAAAGTCAATAGGAACTGTTAATAGCTGCACAGAGTTAGGATTTCACCATTTTTGGAGAGGTCAGTTAAGTGAACATTCACAAGTAGGAGAAGGCTTATTCTAGTAAATCAAAACATCTGTGGTTAGTAAAATTGAAGCAGATTTCGTACCTACATTAAAAATATGTTTCCATTTGTCAACTTGTGGTTTTAAGTACAACTCTGCAACATTCTGGGAAATGAATGATGCAATCAACAGTTCCAATAGAGAAGGGGCTAGACAGCATGTGATTTAATAGCAATAACATACTTGAAGCAAACAATTTAGCTAATACATACCAGTGAATGGGAGACTGCTCCTTTAAGGATTTTTGCTGAAAACAAGAGGAAAAGCAAGATAGACAAGCAGTTAAACTCAGGATACTCCCAATAATACATGACAAGTAAATACAGTCTTGTAAGAACTCTGGATCTCGATTTGAATTTCGGCAAAACACAAAGACGTTTTGGAGCAACTTAGGAATGATTCTAAATTTCCTTCACCAAAAGGAAACAAATCCTTAAAGAACCTTCTGTCTTTCCTGTGTGAATGGGGAAATTCACAGGAAAACTTCCCAACTAGTGTTAGTGTAGACAGACTGTTACTCTTACATAGTCTCAATAGAAATGGGCTTTTCCCAAAAGAAAGTTAGGGATGGAGCTCATCCTTAGATTGCAAATTGACTTAGAGAGCTAACAATTTTAATTCTTTTTCCTTTTATCCTTTATTTCCTGCCAGGCAGGAAATGAACAGATACATTTCTGAATCAATGGGGAGCTACTGCAGATTTTCACAGCTGAAACAGTTTTATGGCAAAACAGTCTAATTTATTTTTCGCTTGCATGTTTCAAAAAAGCTCTGCAAATTAAAAATCAAACTACAAAGTCAGAGAACTGGAAAGTATCTCTCTACATTCAGAGTTGCTACTGATTCCAATTAGAAACAATATACAGCATCGATACAGAGAAGAGACTTACAGAAACAAATTGGGAGAATTGCCAACTTAGGTCTCCTGTTTATGAATTTAGTGATCATTTGACACTCAACTGTTTCTTTTCAAGAGACATGCACTTCTAGCCCAGAAAGCCAACTGTATCCTGGGCTGCATCAAAAGCAGCATGGCCAGCAGGTTGAGGAAGGTGATTCTGCCCCTCTACTGTGCTCTGATGACACCCCACCTCTACTGCATCCAGCTCTGGGGTCCCAGCATATGATGGACATAGGCCTGGTCCAGCAGGTCCAGAGGACCACAAGGATGATCAGAGGGCAGGGCCACCTCTCCTATGAAGACGGGCTAAGAGTGTTGGGGTTGTTCAGCCTGGAGATGGCTCTAGGGAGACCTTAGAGCAGCTTTCCAGTACCTAAAGGGGCTGCAAGAATGCTGGAGAGGTACTTTTTACAGGAGTATGTAGTGACAGGACAAAAGGGAATGGTTTTAAACTGAGAAAGGGTCAGTTTAGGTATTGGGAAGAAATTCTTTATTGTGAGGGTGGGGAGGCACCAGAGAAGCAGTGGATGCCCTGTGCCTGGAAGTGTTCAAGGCCAGGTTGGATGGGGCTTTGAGCAACCTGGTCTAGTGGAAGGTGTTCCTGCCCATGGCAGGGGGGTTGGAACAAGATGGTCTTTGAGGTCCCTGCCAATCCAAATAATTCTGTGATTTAATATTTAGTAGCACATCCTGATATAATAGATTCTCACCTGTTCCAAAAGGCTCATTCCTAGAGTTTAAATCTGTCAGATTTGTATTTCAAAATATATAGAGGATTTTCTAAATTTCTGGAATGCCACTAAATACATGTGGTACATATGATGAGACTGTGTTAGAAAGACAGAGGAAATGGGAGATTTTGTCTCTGCACACAGGAGTAGCAAACTTTTACATGACACTTAAAGACTTTTTGGGCTAGGGGATAATAATTATATTCTCTTTATAGTGCATTTTTTCCCGAAGGACACATTAACTTTATTCCTTGCTTAAAACCACTCACCAAGTGCTGGTTTGCTGACACTTTGCTAATTCCAAGACAACACTTCTCTATAATCTTTCACTTCCTCTTTCCACCTGCCCAAAATAGAAATTTACTTGCACAGTATCTGTTCTTAGCAGGATAGAACCTATATTTAAAATTAGTCTTAAATAGTTATTTGTCAGATGCTCAGGCCTACAAGCAAACACGTACTGATTACATAGAGATATACAGAATCACCTGCCCTGGGAAGTTAAGACCAACAGCAAAGTCATTCTAAAAATTGAATTATCGCTTGTCTTAACTGGAGAAAGTGTCAAATCCTGTAAGTTAGTGCAAAAAATATTTTTTAAACAAAAACCTGAAGTTCTTGAATAAAGATTCATTAATTTAGAGGGGCTGTTAAGTTAGAGTACATTAACAGTTTTCCTTACGTTATTCCTCTTCAATGTCTTGGAGGGGCTGTTGACTTTGTAAATTCCTAGCCTATAAGATGTGCTATTAGCAGTGACTTACCTTCAACCAGAGAGATTAATTTCAAATTAAAAAGTTGCATTTATAATGAAAACTCGTGTTTTATGAAATATTCAAAATTCTTTATTTCAGGCCAATATTTTTACAGGCATCCACCTTTTCCTCCATGCTTGTACATGATCAAAGTCTAGCACTCCCAACCACAAAAAAAGTTAAATGATCATTACAGTATAGGCACAAAGTAGCCAAAAAGCTTTACTTTCATTAAGCAAAGCCGTGATTGTGCTCTAACAGCATTTATCATCAGTGCATAAACTGATTTCCCCTCCTAAAAGCAAGCAGGAAAGGGAAATTTCCCTTAACTGAAGGAACACAGATGGCAGCTCTGCTACTAAAGCAGTCACTTCGACAGTGGAAGAATGATAGATATCTGGATACACTGGACACCTTTCTTCATTGCTTTCAGTCGCTCTTACTGGTTCAGGTGGGCTTGTTCAAAACTGGATTAAACATCTTACAGGGGTCCATTACTGCTTTCATTATTATAATCACTATCAAGGTTCCACATTTGAACAATCAACATAATTTTTTAAAAAATAAAGCCATAAAACCCCCAGAAGTCTGTTGGTACTGCAGTTTTCTTGCAAAGACCCTGCTTCATAACTATTTAAAATATCTTTCCTTTCTAGAAACATCAATTTCCTTTCCCCCAAGAAGACAGCACCAGAGACACTTTGTATCACTTAAACACAAATTAACACAACTAGCGTATTTTACTGCATTTCAAACTTCCAGTTATAGTGGTAAGGTTAGCAATGAGCATATGGAATGAGTATCTGATACTTACATGTACCAAAGGCAAGTTAGTCACAAAAATCTCTACAAATATCTTACAAACAAAACCAGCAGCAAACACTGCTATCATTACACAGTACTCGTTAATGAAACACGAGTGATTGGGCAGCCATCTGGAAAACAAGCTGATAGTTATGTTATAAAAATAGCAAAACAAATATTTGATCATAGTAACTGTATGAACAAGTGTTAGCAGGAGGGAAGTGAGCATGATTCAGTTAGCACAAACTCTAGTTATACAACAGTGCCTCCAAGCCACAAAACATGTAGTTTCAGTTTTACATTAACAACCAACACTTCAGTCCGACACATGCAACCAACTCTGGTAAGCTTGTCCAAAGAGGCAATGGAACACAATTCTACTGGTTCTTCAGGCCCATCCGATTGGCATGAGTGCCAGTCTTTGCTTCTGTATGACACCTGGCAGTGGCAAGGTGCACTACAGCTCAGAACAGAGGGAAACGGCAGAAGTGCTGTTGTCAGAGGTAACATTCAACACATACATGATATGTGTACAGTTTGTTTCTAGGCACATCTTTGGTTACATTCTCAGTACAGTCTGCTTTATAAAATAATAAATAAAACAGTCAAGACTGGTTAAAATCCAGGCAAAGATTAAAATCGTCTTTTTTTTTTTTTTTTCAGAAACCAAGACAGTAGAAGTCCCTTTAAATTCACGTCTTGTTATATCCATAAGCGGTAAAATCCCAGTGCTACAGTAAGGCATGTAAATACTGAACCTGAAAGAAAATAAAAATGGGGAGGAAAATGGCATTAACATTGACATTAAATCATTAGCTCTCAGAACATCTCTTGTGTCTTACTACAAAACTAAAAGTGTAACCACCACCCCTTCCCCATGCGAGAAAATAAGGATTTTGGTTTGCAACAAACAATTTCAAGGTAGGAGGCGTATAAAAACGACAAATAAGAAGGAAGGAAGGGAAAAAAAAAGAATGCAGAGAAACTGGGCTGGAAAACTCTTGAAAGGCTGAAAGAAACCCTTACTTGCTTACCATTCAAAAAAAATCAATATGGTAAGTTACAGATGCAAAATGAGGAAATAAATAACAAGATTAATAAATTGCGGTCAAGTATTCAGCAAACAAATAAATGAAAGCCATCTTTAACAAGGGATCAGCTTTCAATTTTTAAAATTTCTATTTAAATGAAATCAACTTTTGATTTCTAGATAGACACACAAAAGATTTTTGCCATTGTTTGCAATAGGAGCACTTCAAACACAATGCAAATGATTTTTAATTACTTTTTCTTCCATGTAGATTTCAACATGTCTACTCTCTTATATGGATCTGAATCATGGGCCATCTACCGCCACCACCTGTGTCTCCTAGAACACTTCCATCAACGCTGTCTCCGTACAATCCTAAACATCCACTGGTCAGATTATGTGACCAATACATCTGTTCTAGAACAGGCAGCAGTCACAAGTATTGAGGCCATGTTACTGAGAACGCAGTTGCGTTGGGCAGGGCACGTCTCCAGGATGAAGGACCACCGCCTCCCTAAGATCTTGCTCTAAGGTGAACTCGCCACTGGCTGCCGCAAGAGAGGAGCCCCAAAGAGAAGATACAAGGACTCCCTGAAACAACATCTCAGCCTTGGCCATATTGACCAACATAACTGGTCTACTCTGGCCTCCAATCAGGAGGTCTGGAGACACACTACCTATAATGCTGCTGCTTCTCTTGAGAACGCACACAGGATCACTCTTGAGGAGAAAAGACAATGCAGAAAGAATCGTGTCTTGCAGAATATACCACCTAAGGAGTCTTCCTGCTGTGCCTTTTGCAACCGGACATGTCTATCTCGTATTGGCCTTCTTAGCCACCAGCGCGCTTGTAACAAAGGTGGGTAGAGCCCTTCCCAAATCTTTGTTCTCGAAGCCCAGCCATGATGACGATGATGAGTAGGAACGGTAGAGAAAAGAATTTCTTCTCATTTTAATAAAGCACCTTTTACTTTCCATTTTATTGGTTCTCTCTAAAGGGTATGTCACAAATACAGTACTATGAATAGGCTTAAGTGATTTTACTTGTGACAAAACCCATTGTGAAAGAATAATCAGAAAATCTAAATCAGAAGAATAATTTTCTACTCATTTAACAGTAATGCACACTCAGTAGCAAAATGTCAACATATTAAAGTTACCACAGGCCATAATGCAGGCACACATATGCTTCAAGGCATATGTAAAAAGGGAAGTTAAAAGAATATGTAGAGCTGAACAGTCAGAAAAGCTGAAATGTTCCATTTTGCACATAGATCTCCATCAGATGGATGAAGAAATCCTAGCAATGCTCACAGCAGGCTGCTTTTATAAATTAAGTCAGGCACCGAAGAACTTTTTGGTCCTTGTTAACATGCAGTCTTTCAGATTTCTCATACACATTATTATTACACTATAAAGCAGGGCAAAACCCAGAAAAAAGCCCATGCAAAATAAAGTTGCAAATCATAGGAAACTTTGGGTTAAGTACACAAATAAGGCTGCTAATCTTGCCTGAGACTATTTCAAGTATTTTTATTTTTTTTTTAATTGGGGCCTTTATGAATACAGCTCATCGAGAGTTTGCCAAATATTTAACAATGTTTAACAGTTTCACCCTCAGAGACTATCAGATTCCTTACCTGCTAGGTACTTAATATTATCAAGTTTGTGTGATTCGAGCATTGTTTTCAGATCTGCAACTTCTGTATCAATTTTTCTGTCTGTTTGGGTCAGAGCCCGATCTTGCTGTGCATGCTAAAAAACAAAGCAACAAAATGATGTAATTTTATCACTTTCCAGTTTATTTAGAAATTCAACCCATCCCTTCAAGTTGTATTTTTGCTTTCTCCTTAAATGCATGTTAATTTGCATTCAAAGAGAGTAAGTTCCCTCTTAGCTGATTATATCCAAGGAATTGAATAATTTGGTGAATTTGGGAAATTTGTGATTAAATGGTCCTTAACACATAATCTAGAAACTGGCAGAACTGGATGCCTTCTTATCTCAATCTAACAGCATAAACATTAACTTCAATCTGTTGCTCGGCCCACTGATACTAAAGTCACTGCTGAATTTTAAGAGCTACTGAGAAGTCAAAGAGCCTCTTGTGACAAAATCATACTGGAGCATAAGGATTTATGGATCATTAGAAAAACTGAGAATTGGCCTTCTGTTGTAAAAAAGCATGTCTTCATCTTGTAATGAATTCTACCACAAAAACAGCTCCAAATTCAGAATCCGATTATGACAGAAGACAGGACTTCTGTTAAAAAATATGGTATAGAATTATTACCCAGAAGAGACTGAAAAATCCAACTTGTAAACTGAGAACAACAGCTGCTGAGCTGCTGATATTTTCAATTCAGCACTACTGAAACACTGTGAATCAGTTAATGATTTACTGCTAGACATAATCCCAGAAATAATTCCCTATACTACAGAAAGGAAACAAAAGGAAGTAGTAGTGCTTGGTAAAAGCTTCCTCTAAAATGAAGACAAATCAATCTAGCAATAAGTTTCTCACTGAATGTGGGGGGAAGAATTAATTTCACATTAAGAGTAGAATTTCATCTAGAGAAAATATGACATGGATCAGGTCTCAAGACAAAGTGACTACTGGATAGCTCACATATACATGCAGAAGGTCTAATATATATGGAAGCCTTTTTATTCTGTAGGCATTTACATTAAAGTGCTTGAAGACATGAACAAGTACAAAAAGAATACCAGGTCTATAACACAAGTACAAAAAGATTTGCTGTATAATAATCAGCTATCAAGTTCTTACCAATTCCACTATTTCTGTCCTCATTTCAAGTAGTTTTCTTTCATTAAGTGAGTACTAGAGGGGGGGGAAAAAAAAAAAAGTTAAAGATGATACTGTCTTTAAACTTTCTCCCTCTTTTTTTCCACTTAAAAGTATGTTTATTTGTTTCCAAATTATGCAGAACACATAATCTGGACAAGACTATTGACTGACAACACTTGGGAGACAGCATTGTAGGATAACCGCTGTCCTTTTGAAAAGCACAATTCAGACTGGTGTTCATCCACACCTCTGAAATGTAAAGTGCAACGAGTTCATCAGACACTCATCTTCTGCAAAAACTACATATTAGTGAGCAGCTGGAAGACAGGCTGGCAGATTTGCAGTTCTGAAAAACAAGGGTCTATGATTCTAAACAGTAACTCTGGAACAGTTAACTAATCCATTGAGCATACAAGCACAACTAAGAGTGAACCACCTACTTCCTTCAGGAAGGGAGAACAGTTTTAAAATATCGTATCAAACTCAGTTATCAAAGAAATGTTTAGCCAGCACTGTATAACCCACCATTTGAGTTGTTCTGACCATCATTTAATGATATATTTGTTAAAATATATTTGTATTGCATGTTAAGCCATTAATTTGTGGATCCTCAGAAGTGGTGGCTTATTTTTAAGTTACAGCTATTGGGTTCAAGGAAAGTTAAACCCAAATTAAAGAAGCATACCTTTAAAGCAGGCTACCTTTCTGACTCATGAACAGGCATGATTTACCTTGACATCTATAATGGTTCCTGTCCCACTACTGGAGCAAATTATTCATTTATTATTAAATTATTCATAGACAGTTGCTAAACCACCAGTAAATGGCACAGAGTATTAAGGTCATCAGGCACCCATCTCAGAATCCTCAGTTACACAGCAATAACCTCATCTGTTGACATTCTCACATGGAAGTCACCTTATTTCTCCTCCACTCTGGAAGCTTATTTCGTTTTAATATTAAAATCAGATTAATCTACATAAGTGCCTCATCATTGAAAAACCCTCATGAAAGATCTAGAGCTCTATTTGGACGTTTGACTGATCTGAAGTTGGAGCTAAAAGACAGCAGGCTGCTACAAATGTAGAAAATTACATAAAGACAAATAACAGCATGTCTATAATTAATGAAAGAGTCACTAGGTTCTGCAAAAGGAAAAAAGGATAAAAAAAAATTCATGCATTTTACATAAAGCTACATTTTTTAAAGTGGCAAGATGGCAGAATGTTTATAAAAGAATCTAATTAAAATTATGTTTAGGCAGAAATGTAAGAATTGGACCCCACATTGATAAACTGATCATCACTATCAAAAGAACCATGACAAAATAATTTTATGGACTGAAACAGTTCATCTTAAACAGATGCAGTTAGCCAAATACACATCTTCTGAATAATTTATATTCTACAAGCTTCTTTCTGGATGTTTCTTACAATTTTGTTTTGTGGCTGGAACTCTCTAGGTCAGACCCAAGGATTTTAATCTTAGGTTTAAGACAGTGAAATTGGTCTTTTACTGGAAGGCATTACGACACATTTGTAACAACAACAGTGCATTAAAAAACAAAAAAAGAAGGAAATACAAGGCTAAACTGCCCCCCTCTCCTGAAATTCAACAGGGAGATTTACGTTCACATTTTTCACAGTGCAGAGAAAATTTATTTTTGTCAGATGCATCTTGAGTTTTTTAACACCAAGCTTACAGGCACTGTGATGCATTAACACACAATAGATATGGATTTTTGTACTGTACTTCAAGATTTTAAATCACATCTGTACACTGCAGATGTAAATCACAGCATAAAGAGATGTGCATTGAGTAATGTAGGATTCTGTGAGAAATAAAGAATAATTAAATAATAAAGCATTCAGAGTTTGAAACATTAAAGACTGCCCACATCAGTGCTGACACAGTAAGATTCTCCATCAGTACTTATTCCAAAGAAAACTGAACAATAAGAACATTTTACTTTGTGCTTCAAGTTAAAGCAATTTAAATGTTTTTCTCTTCTGAACAGTAACTTAGTAAGAATGCACAGTAACCTTCAATTATCCTGAGTTTTATTCTCAGAAAGCTGGATATTCAGTCCTTAGTCACATTACAATTGAAGTAAATACACCAATGATGTTCTGCCTACTATAGAAAATACCAGATAATGTCTCTTCCCCAGCTCAGTGTATGTGCTACAACCTGCTCCGCATTCATCTGCCTTTTTCCTTTTCTGTTCATGAACGGCAGAGCTGACATTAAAGTGGGGGAGTGGGAGGAGTGAAAAAAGAGAAGAGCAGTTTCCATAGAAACTATGAAATTATTGTTGCACAACAGACTACAAAGTTGGTTAACTTTTTTAAGAGAAAGTTGACATGCATAGTTTGCTTTTCCTGGGAGGCAGTCAAAATAACGTTGTGTTCTGCACAACAGACAGGACTCCAGATTCCAGGATCCTACATAAATATACAAGAAAACATTGGTGCCTAATTTATCACTGGTGCAGTGGTTTTATATAGGTTTTGTAAGCCCGAAATATTGCAAAGCTTATGATCTATACAAGGAGTATATTTCATACGATGCTTTTTTAAAAACAACAGTGTGAAGTATTAACCTTTAAACAAGAATTCTACCTGCTGAAATTGTACTTTATTCAAGCATCTACCATCAGCTAGCAGACTGTTAGTCTTTATAGTAAAACAACATCAACACAGCTGTTACCTAAACTAATCACACTGAAAAATGTCAAGGGGCACACACAGAAGATAAATGACATCTACTTGAGCAGTTCTTATTGCCAGGATTGGAGATAAATATTACGTCTTCATTACACACCTGGGAAAAAGGACTGAATAAGAAATAATACTAACAGAAAAAATGTCATTAAAAGATCTTTCAATTTAGAAAATGCAATTTCATTGAGATCCTAAAAGTTACTGAAAAAAAAAATCTATGAGAACAGAACTCTAAATAAAGTGCTACAGATAATGCAAAAACTTGTTAAAATTCTACATCTACATTACTCTAATTTAAGATTACATCAATTCAGATCTAACAGATATTTCAAAGCTCAAAACAATCTGAACCAGCATCATTTACAATTAAAAAAATAATACAGGGAAATGAAACATCTTCAAGGATGATAAATTCGAGGAATGTGTAAAGTTCATTAAGCGTGGAACCAGAGAGATCTACTAATAAAATAGAACACCTCTAGGCAGCTGGTCAGCATGTTAAATTAAATAATATATGTAAGTGTAATGTGTTAATCCCAATATTAAAACAATATCAAAATAGATAAGATACATAAACCTAAACATGGCACTCTGCACTTACATTACAGTGCTTGAAGACATGAACAAGTCCAAAAAGAATACCAGGTCTATAACACAAGTACAAAAAGATTTGTTGTGTAATAAGCAGCTATCAAGTTCTTACCAATTCCACATCCTTATTCATAAGGATGAATAACTTAGATTAATACCCTCTTGAAGCTGAGTGATACTATAGGTTGGTATGAAAATGCTCCTTGGGTGAGATGCTCTTACCCAAATTTGGAAATTACTCAGTGTTGACATGCTTCTAGAAGAAAGTTAACAAAACTTACCAGTTCTTTTACTCTGCTCTTCTCTAGGTTTAGGTTTAACTTGTTATCTGCTCGAACTTTGGTAATTTCATCCTAATGGGAAAAAATGATAATGCAGCAAGATTTTCTGTTTAATCATAAGCAGAAAGAATGAGACAAATATATTGTATCTTACTTTACATATCTCATTAATAAAGCTTCTCTCCAATCAGTGTATATAATTTTCAAAAGTATAAGTATTTCTAATCTTCCCCTGGGAAATACTGATGTTTTATTGTATGAGTTGGATCTCAGAATCAAAAACTAACAACTACTTTTAACACTGAAAACAGCACTTCATTGAGAACACATCCTTCTATAATTGCAGGGAATGTTTCCTGTATCCCGTAACTCTGATTTCTAGAAACCTATGCCTAGGTACAGCAGTAAGTTGGATTTTTTCCATGAAGCAATCTTGATGCTCAAAATAACTTTAAAAGCAGTTTCCAACCTTCCATTGTAAAACAAAATCTGTTTCTAAAGACTACATCTAGGGCTTTCAGAAAAAGCTAAAGACATTTTAGAAGTCAGGAAACATTTATCAGATTTTTAAGCATCTAACTTTCAAAGACTACCATAAGCTGTACACTTGCATTTTACTTTATCAATAGCTGTAAGTGATTCCTGCTTTTCTCAGTGACACCTGCCATTTTAGTGCAACCTCCTGGCAGGAATTCCAGCCAGCTGACAGTTTGTCATGCAGCAAACTGCTGATCAGATGAATGTGTGGGAGAAGCAAAAGATTGCTGATGTTCTGGGAGATTCCAGTTAGAACCAGATAAGCATTTCTCAAGTAGGCCAATGTCTACTAGTTAAGAGTTGATTAAGTTAGTATGAACAATAATTAGACTCAATTTCTGTGTTTGAATTTTGAACTTTAATTGGTTTATCATTAGTTGTCATTGCAACAGAATACATTACAATTTAATAAATAAAAAATTAGAAATAATTTTTCTTGAACTTTTATATTGCCTTTTTGTATGAGCAAACATAAAACAACTTGCCCTTGTGAGAATTACATTTACAGTTAAAAGTAAAATTTAAAGACATTTAGCTTTTAAGAAAAGATGACTCAGATCCTTGATGCTCTACCAGTGGATTACACTAGCTCATTTACATGCAACTAAAACTCTAAAATAAGTTACAATTCAAAAATTAGATGCCAAATGCATTTTAAAATGGTATTCTGAAAACCCAGATGCATTAAGCACTTCATAACAGTGTGAAACACATGGGATTAGGCTTGAAAAATTTATGCTTTCCTTTTGGAGATGACAATGCAAAAAGAAACATAAGAGAATAGAAAAGAAATGGTAAGGAGGCACTAAACTGAGTTTGACCACACTGTCAGCTAGCTCAACAAGTCCAACAGTCTGACAGTTTCACGGAAAAATCCTAGGGAAGGAAGAGTGCTCCATCCTTTCTACTAAGAAGGACATGTCAGCAGCCAACAGCAGTTAGGTCAGATGTCTGTACTCCCTACAAACAGTTAATGTTTCCCAGTTTCCAATCTTAATCACTCTTTCAAGAATGTATGTTTCTGTGTAAAGCCTGCTTATGCCTCCACACCAACTGAAGTGATAGATTTAAGAGGGTATTGGTTTTGATGGTAGAAGTGTGTTTGGAGTGCTCTGCAAGACACACAAAGCATAAAGAACAGAAACACAGCACTGATGCTTAAACCTGATAAGAATCTTGTATGATAACTTAACAGAGCAAGTTTTCTACACAGAGCCTGTTTTCTTGCAGTGGTCATTTACTCCCAAACAAAATGGGACCAAACAAAATGGTCCCAATTGGTGGCCTAAAAAGGCCATTTAAAGACTATTTTAAGTTCTGGACAGTTAACTGGTAAGTCTTCAGAGAAAAAAAACAAAACAAAACCAAAAAACCCTCAACAATCAGAAAACCACAATTAGGAAGTGCTGTAATTTTAAAAGCATGTTAATGCATTGTTAATGTAGAGGCAGCCTTAAATGCAGAACTTCACTCAGCCTTAACCATCATATGGCAGCCACTTTCTGAATCTGAATTAAGGACGGGTAAGTAAAAACGCCTTCACTTATATTTTTCTTCAGGTCTTGTACTACTCACAGTTCCTTGTCCCCATAAATGAAGTATGCATGAACTGTCTTTGCTGCAGCCCTCAGTGTACTATCAACAGCAATTTCAGTATCCTATGTATCACAACAATTAAGCACCACTTTGAAAATAAAACTTTGAAAGCAACACCTTTTATTTTTTCAAGCAAACTAGACAGGTGTTAATTCTTAATTATCTTACCATGACTTGCTTCTTTATCTGCTGGAGTTCAAGTTTTATTTTCTGGAAGAGTAGGAAAAAAAATGTGCACTTTATCACTGTATATAAAACCATATAATCTAGAAATCATCCTGAATTTACATGATCAGTAACGGTGGTTATAATCCCTAATGTGAAAAGGTAGGCAAATCAAGCATGACTATGTCCTCAGTATGTGTACAGATACATACACATGCATGTTTACTCAGTACTGTGCACTTCCAAACAACAGCACAAGGCAGAAATTAGCAATGTCCCACTGGCTGCCCTCCTAACACAGCCCAGGAGGCTGTTGGCTGCTTTTCCCACAAGGGCTCATTCCTGGCTCACGGTCAACTTGGTGTTTACCAGGATCCTTAGGGCCTTTCCTGCCAAGTTGCTTTCCATTTGGTCACCCCTAGCCTGTCCTGGTGCCTGAGGCTATTCTTCCCCAGGGGCAGGACTGGGCATTTCCATTTCTTCAACTTCATGAGATTCCTGTCATCCCATTTCTCCAGCTTGCTGATATCCCCATGAATGGCAGCACAACTGCCTGGTGTGTCAGCCACACACCAGCTTCGTAACATCTGCAGGCTTGCTGAGGGTGCACTTTGCTCCATCAACAAGGTCATTAATGAAGGTGCTAAACCATCCCAGCCCCACAGTCATCCCCTTGGCTACAACATGCTTTTTAACATCATTAGAAAAAAAATAAGCAAGTGATAGAATAGCACTTTCCAAGATAGTGATTTTTTTACCTCATTTTCTGAACGAAGTGCTGAAAATTCACTTTTTTCCAAAATAATCATGTCCTTTTTCACACCACCAATATGGGACATTACTTGCTGAAGTGCAATTTCCTTTAAAAGAAGGAAGAAAAACCTCAGGACATATCATAACTATGATGCTTTTTCTCATCTGTGCCCACAAGTATGATAGGCTATTTTGGTACCCTGAAATTTTTAATTCAGCCACTTCAGATTGATTATCCGAGTTTTCAGAAGGCAAGATAAAGTGACAGTGACAAAATAAGCAAGTTAAGCTCAAATGTTGGTAACATTTAACAAAATCAGCAGTGCTAACACAGATCAGAATAATTCAATTAATAACCTAGGAAACAGTTTCTTCCAAGTCTTCAAATTCTTAAGTTAGCAAAGGCTTTAGGGAGAAGTGTCTCTGAGCTAAATAAGCAAAGCTGGCTTTCAGACCAAAACTCCTCAGCACAACCATGCTCTGTAATTGCCTCCTTTTTTACCTCTCCCTGCAAGGGAGTCACTGTGTTTCACTTCTCAGAATCATGCGCTAATACTTTTAATTGCTCTTCTCAGTCCATTACACTGGACCAACAGAAGACAAACAAGAATCCTCTGTAACTTTCAAGGATGGAAAAGTTTGCAGACACTGTTCTAGATCCTACACTATCCACGCATGCAAACAGGGGCTGCCTTCTCTTCTCTGAAGACCTTCCTCTACTAAGTAGTCCCTTACTTTTGATGCTGGACTAAGAGCCCTACAAATCTGACACAGCACTCTACCTTCAGTTTTGTCATGAAATGCTATTCTAACTTACAGCATTGTATTTCTAAGTGGCATCGGAAGATGCCTCTCCAGGCTGACCATAAGACTTAGAAAAATGGGTCAGAGTACTGGACACATTAGAAAAACCCTACAGAAACAGTGCTGCATGGACACCTCTTTTCTTACTCCCTGGTGTCTCCAGCTTGTTCTTGCTCTCTCTTGTCTTCAGTGAACTCAGCAAACAGAAAACAGAATGTTCCATATTCTTCCTCTTCCTCATCTCTACATATACACACACGTGTATCTGTTTTTCCCTAAGGTGTTATCTAACCAATGTAATATTTCATCTTTTACATATCCAACTATGGCCTAATGATAATAGCTCATTCACAACATCCCAAATCTTTCTTCCAATTCTTCATTCTCTTTTTGCAATCAAAGCCCTTGTGCAATCAAAGACCATAAGGATGTACAGGTTTATCACCTTGCCCACAGTTCATGGGCTTCCTGAGCTGCTGTACAAATACTGATTCTTAATGGCAGAAAGTCACCTGAGGGGTCAAATCCAAGAGTCTCAGAAAACATCTACCATCAGCAGCAACATTTTAATTCAATAAAAAAAAAAAAAAAGAAAGATGTTTACTTTCATTCAAAAAAGCTGGGCATAGGAGGCTGAGATTGCTTGCTGTAAACAACCATGGGAGAAAAGGACCCTCTAACATAATACATAGCAACACATATTTCATTAGCAAGCATATTAGGCTTTTATTTACTTTAACCCCACCATTGTCTCTGATCTAACCTGCTGTACTTTGGTGACCATGTCCTTGTAAATCATATCCAGGTTGGTGTTCATGATTTTCACTAATGCAGATACAATGACCTCTGACTGCTGAGTAGTGAACCCTGAGCAAAACAAAATGCAACAACATTCAGAGAGAGATACAAATCTGGACAGTTTACAGAAATACCACTCGCTGATACTCAGCACCGAGGTAAAACGAATGTCAGTTATTCAAGACAATAAAACATATACCTCTTGATCCAGCACTAACAAAAGAACACAACCAATCAGTACAGCCAAGTTTCCCCACCCCAAAATTATGTCTGTGACATAGTACAGCTGCTTCTGTAGTAGAGCACTATCAGCAGGATAAACACTGGGAGCTTTCTAGAGTTATTATGGAACGTCATCTCTCACATGTGGCTACTTCCATGAGCAAAAATTCTTACCCTGAAAAGCAGATACTGACTTCTTTATACTATAAAACTTCAGTGTCACTGAAGATGTACAAAACTCAACTGAAAACAAAGCCAACTGCCCTGACTTTAGGTCTACCAGCTTCTGAGTGCCTATTAGAATAAACTGAATATATTGGCAACTATAGTAAAACACTGTCCCTAAAAACACTTTCACCTTTTCCACTTCGAAAATGCAGGAGTAAGATTGTCATGAACAAGATTTAACCATTATGAAAAGAAACACTGGCAAAAGCATGATTGTTTCATAGTAACCAGCAGCTGAGCATCAGAAATCATACCTGAGAGGAAGCTGCTTTCAATAGCTGAGCTGATATAATAGTTTACTACCACCAAAAGGCTCCCTCTCCCCTTATCCCTCCTCCTGACACTTTGAGCTGGTGCTCACTCAGCTGTTCCATGAGCTCATTAAAGTAGCATCTCAGAATACCAATCAAGCAAAAAAAACTGGAGAGGTGACCTCCCCTTTTCAGGAATGGAGAGCTGTTACAAGTCAATTCAGCTGTACTGAACTTCACCTTAAGGTACCTCCCTCCCACCAGCAAAAGTAATATAATCCATAATAATCTATTCCCTTATCTATGTTTTAGCATAAGAGCAGCCATATTTTATATGGTATTCTATGTTGTATCCTAAAAGCTGCATTTTACAAAGTAGTCCATATTCAATCCTATTGTGATACATTGTTGCATATTCAAAGTCCAATAACCTAAATACTCAGGAATCCAAAAAATACATTTTCAACCACTACCTTGAAAACTCTAGGGTTTTTTAATTCTCAGTTCTTAAAATTTCATTTTTCTTTAGCATTTTTAAGTGCCAGTAGGGTAATAAATTATTCCAAACAAAGTTGTATAAGCTTACTGTTTCCTTTTTGAAGAGAAGACAACCCTGTATGTTCTTACTCAGTATAGAGAAAAGCCCCCCGAAAATCCATAAAACTGAAGCTGTAACATCGTGTGTCTAGGAAAAATAACAAACTTTGTAAACTAAAAAACCACTCACGACATTACATTAAAAACAGCTACGTTTCAAACAAATTACCATTTTCTTCCAAGAGGCATACCAGCGCATGAGTGTCAAAAAAAAGCCTCCTATTTCCCAGTAAGGATATATTCCCTTTGCTTTGCAAAGATGGTGATGCAGAGACGCTTACATCTGAAAAAAAAAAAAAAAAAGTAAACCTGAGTTATTTTTTAAGAAAGAATATTTAACCAACGTGTTTGCTTTCCATGAGTTTCCTTACTACCCCAAATGTTTCTCATTTATGACAAAATATTTTGTGCTGAGATTATCACAGCTTGCTTGGAAGTGAAAAGGCATCCCACTAACAAGTTCTATGCCCCAGAGCTGGAAAACAGAACACTTTGCCACTGCTGTCCTTCTGAGATGCCCTCCAAGAATATAATCTTCTAGGAAAAATCCCACCAAGGACTAGGGTCCTAAATCTGTTCCTTTACCGTAATCACCGTGGCTGGTGGGAGCTGTGAGGGTTAAATCCACACTCTGTTCTTTGTTAAAGAAGCGAACCTTCATCACTTGCCCTTTAGACGAAAACTAATCACTCACAATTTGCCATTTACTGTCTTTGCAGATAATACTCCAAACACCGAATGCCAGATTAAGACAGGGAGTAATTTCCATTGGGAGAGGTGGTGTATAAACTATCCTGACAGAACGAACGCGAGGTGGGGCATGAGGTGATCCGTCAGGAGGCAGAATCACTTGGGTTGGAGAAGACCTCTGAGATCATCGAGTCCAACCTTTGACCCAAAACCACCCTGTCAATTGGAACATGGCACTAAGTGCCAAGTCCAGTCTTTCCTTAAACACATCCAGGGACGGTGACTGCACCACCTCCCCGGGCAGCCCATTCCACTGTCTAATCACCCCTTCTGTGAAGAAATTTCTCCTGATGTCCAGCCTGAACCTCCCCTGGCACAGCTTAAGGCCATGTCCTTTGGCCCTGTCGCTTGTTGCATGGGAGAAGAGATCGACCCCCTCCTGGTTACAACCTCCTTTCAGGCAGCTGTACAGAGCGATAAGGGTCCCTCCTTTTCTCCAGGCTAAGCACCCCCAGCTCCCTCAGCCGCCCCTCATGGCACTTGCGCTGCCGCCCCCTCCCCAGCTGCGTTGCCCGACCTCCCTGTCCCCTCAGACGGTGTATTTCAGAGCGCTCACCCCTCTCCCCGCGGTGCCGCCGGGTCCCCGCGCCGCTCCCGCCGCACCTTCCCCACACGGCGCCGCCGCCGGGGCCCGGGGGCGCTGCGGGCGGGCGCCCACAGTCGCCGAGGCAGCGACGCGGGGGGGACGGGGTCGCGCGGCGGTCACGTGAGGCGCCGTCCGGGCCGCGCGGCCGCAGCAGCAGCAGCAGCAGCGCGCGCCTCCCGCCGCTCGCGGCCGTGGCCGCCTGGCCCCCGGCCATGGCCCCGCCGCCCGGTCCCGACCGCGGAAAAGGGGGGGGGGGAAGGCCACCGCTACTGGGATGCCATCGCTGCGCACACGCCGCCCCGGTGCCTCGCTTCCGCCGCAGGCGCCGTCCCGCTTCCGTCTCCGGCTCGTAGTGAAACAGGGCCGCTGACGCCGCGAGCCACGGGGATAAATTCTATGGCTCACGCGGCGGCCGCGCCGAGAAGAGCGGCGCGGGCGGGCCGGGCCGGGCCGGGCCTCTGGGGGACGGTGCTTGCGAGGGCGGTGCGGACACGGTACGACGGAGGCGGAGACTCTCCTGGCCGCATAATCATGGAATCGCTGGACCCTCAAGGTCGGAGGAGACCTTTACAATCGTGCAATCCAACCGTTAACCCAGCACTACCACCGTAACCCCTAAACCACATCACCCAGCGCCAGATCCCGGCGCCTCTTAAACACCTCCAGGGATGGTGGTTGCACTGCCTCCCTGGGCAGCCTCTTCCAATGCCTGACCACTTTTAACAGTGAAAATTTTTTTCTAGTATCTAATCTGAATCTCCCCTGTCTCGGTTTAAGGCCGTTGCCCCGTGTTATAGGTAAATGAAAATAGACTGAAGTATAGCAGCAAAAATTTATTAAAGATTTATATAAAATGCAAATAAGCAAAACAGCGCGCTGGGCTGCCGGGGAGACCCCTGCTCCACTCACGGCCAGCAAATGCAGTGGGCAAAACCAGTAATCTTTATACTATTCTCAATTCCCTTCCCATAGTCACTTGTTATCCTTCTACTGGATCCAAGTTCGCAAGTCTGGATCTGGTTGGTTCTTTTCAGGCTCGCTTCAGTTGCCAGGTGCATTAGTTCATCCGTCCTTGAGGCCTAGTGTGTAGGCCTCTCCAGATGTTCATTTTAGATTCCCTTTATCGTACCCTTTGATTCTTGTCCTTCTCTTCGTTACTTTAGGCGTACACTTTTAGACAATATACAAAAGACTTATTCAGTAAGGCATAATAATTTGTCTTTTCAGCTTAAGAACTGCAAGCTGCAGGACTATCAGCCTATAATACTGACAGGTTAATTGCCCATTCTGCAGCTTGCAGTTCTCCAGCCTTAATAGAACACTGATTACAGTAACATATATATAGGAATATAACATGTAATATAATTAAATGAGTAAATTACTTTACTACTACTAATTTGATGAGTAAATTACTTTACTAGTACTACTTATTACACCCCGCATCCTCTCCTCGGTGCCCACTGCCCTGCAGTGTGCTGGGCTGCCAGGAGTTAGCCAGGAATGGCACTGGCTCTGCTGGGCTACTCCCATCCCTAATTTTAGGGGGAAAAAATAGAGCATTTTGGCAGGGAGGTTTGTCCCGGTGCTGCAGGACAGGAATGATCCGGTGCCTCCTATCTGACCCCTGACTCCTTCCTTAGTAACATTTCTCTTCCCTCTGGGCAAAGGCAGACGTTCAGCAGAGAAAAGCGCATTTGATAGAATCACCAAGGTTGGAAGAGACCTTTAACATCATCAAGTCCAACCGTCAGCCAAGCACTACCACTGTAACCCCTAAACTGCTAAACCAGACACAAACAGTTTGAGACAAAACCTGTTGCTCTGAAATGGGAATGAGATTTCAGGACTCAAAATTATTAACCAAGTAATGTGCAGCATTGGGCAACTCAGTGGGTCTGGGAGTCTGGAGCCTTAATCACTGAACAGTTGCCCTAAGCATTAGAGTAGATCAACTGTGCTGTGCGTTTGGTTCTGCCAAAAAGACATGTTTCCAGAAAATACAAGAAAAATCATATGTTTTCCTTATGGGCTCTTGTTAAGACACATGTACTTAATGTTTGTAGGAAATTAATAGGAGAAGAAATCAGTTCATCCCACTAATGTTTTCTCCAGGAAGCATTTATTTTAGAGCAAGTTGATTTTTTTCTGTTAAATACATATTCACACACACACAAAAAACCCAAACCACCAAAACCCACACCTTTTCTTCTTCCTACCAGAATCAATAATTACAATAAATCAGTAACATCAGTAAAACAGATGGAATCATTCAGGTGTATCTATATAAATGTAAAGGTGAGTGACCCACCACAGGACATAGCAGTGCCACAGCAGCGCAGCTTGTCATTGCAGCTGGGACAGTGCATCTACACAAAGCCAGCGTCTGCAGCAGCACCTCCCTCCAGCTGCTCTGGTGATAAAGCAGAACAGTAGAAGCCATGACTGTTTTTACAAAATAATCTATAAATATTACTCCAGTATATCAGAAAGATATTATTATATTCTCACAGTATCTGAACAGCCATTTCTCAAACCACTTCCACCATAAACGTTCAGGGACATTGGTCCCTGCACAGCTGTGTTTGTTCTCATGGCAAGTAAAAGCAGAAACTTATCTAACGTGCTTTGCATGTGCTTGGCTGTTGAACGCACATTGCCTCGCATTACCACGGCAGTAATGCTGACGTTTGTGAGCCCGCAGGCAGTTGTCTTTTCATCTATGAACGATTCAGAAACTAGTGCAGTGTATTTTCTTTGATACTTTCTTCAATGATCCCTTTCAAAGTCCTGTGCTTGCTATGGCAATTGAAAGGCAAAACTACGACTACTGAAGTGTCTTCTTTTTTATCATCTGCCACTCTGCATTTTGCAGTTGTCTTCTGTCTTTGGACACAATGGCAGATAATGTGTGCAAGAAGTGCCATACAGATGGAGGCTCTAACTGCAACTGGAGCCAGCCCATTCAGGGTCAAATGCGCCCACACATGCTGGTTATCACACAGTGCCCCTTTTCATCTTCTCTAATGAAAGCAAAGTCACTATTATGAGCTACAGAGATCTCCTAGTGCCATTGACTTTCTATCTTTGTGTCAGAGATCAACTTTTTAATTTTTTTTCTCTTTCTGGTGTAATGTTGCCGGGTTAAGGGTGGTGATTTGCCCCCTCTACTCGGCTCTCATGAGACCCCATCTGTAGTACTGCATCCAGCTCAAAGGGCCCTAAGCATAAGAAGGACATGGACTTCCTGGAGTGGGTCCAGATGAGAGCCATGAACATGATCATAGGGCTGGATCAGTCCTCCTACAGGAGAACAGGCTGAGAGAATTGGGGTTGTTCAGTCTGGAGGAGAGAAGGCTCCAGCGAGACCTTATAGCACCTTCAAGTACCTAAAGGGGGCCTACAAGAAAGACGAAGAGAGTCTATTTACAAGGACGTGTAGTGACAGGACAAGGGGTAATGGCTGTAAACTTGAAAGCAGGTTGGTTTAGATTAGATATTAGGAAGAAATTCTTTACTGTGAGGGTGTTAAGACACTGGAACAGATTGCCCATAGAAGCTACGGATGCCCCATCCCTGGAAGTGTTCAAGGACATGTTGGATGGGGCTTTGAGCAGCCTGGTGGAAGGTGTCCCTGCCCATGGAGTGGAACTAGATGGCCTTTAAGGTCCCTTTCAACCCAAGCCATTTCATGATTCTGTGATCTTCCAGATCCCATTTGGACCTTTTCCATGTCAAAGATTGTTATGTACTAACCAGCAGGTAGATTCACTGAGGTCTGGAAGCCCCTTTAGTAGGCTGCAGTAGCTTCAGGGCTATCCATTTCAGTAACTGGGCATCAGGGACTAATTTCTGCACAAAGAGGCACAAATGGTGTAGTAGCAAGCCAGGAGAGGACAGGACAAACAACTTTCTGCTATCTCATGATTCTAGGTTGCTTAATGCTTGGCTTTAATCTAGCCATTGCCCCTTGAAAGCCATTAGGTCCTGCCCAAAGACAGTAAATGAAACAAATGCTTAGTGTCCTGAAAACTTGATCCCTGCAGGCACACAGTGTTCACTGATCTGCAGAGTTATAAGCCCCTTGGTTGTAACAGTGAGATCTGCAGAGAAAGATTAAGAAGTGGCGAATGACCTTAAAAACTGGGGTAACAGAAATGGCAAAGTAATGCAGAGTGCAAAAAAAGGACTAATTACAATATCTGCTGTACTTTTAGGTGAAAAGTGACGGAGGGTAAAATGAGCTCTGGGACATTATTAGTTGACTCACCAATGTGCTATGGCTGCAAGGAGAGCAAATGTAACCCAAAGGTGTATCAAGTAGGATATTTTCAGTGGTTCATACAGAAAGTTTCATTGACCCTTGAGTATAGTGTAATTTCAAATGCAAAATACCGTTCTGGTCACTTCAATAAAGTAACGTTGAATTCATATTCAAGCTGGAATCCTTGTGTAAACAGGAAAATGAAAGGGAGTGAAGTGTCTTTTCTGTTGCAGGTGATTAAAAAGAAACTGGCTCTAACAGCTTTCAAGTGAATATACAAATGATAGGGTGCATTTCGAGTAATTTCAGTGCTGTTATATCAAGGATGAGTGTGCCCCAATGGTTTTAAAGCGAAGGCAGCACCCAGCATACTGAAGGTGGAAAAGAAGTTATGCCATTGTTTTCCTTGTCTACGACAGATAATAATTTCAAGTGTTCAAAATCTTCTCCCATTCTTTTCAGGGGGACGCATAGGTGAAGTCCTTCCTCTGTTATTTTGTTTTCTTTTTAGAGGAGAAATCAGTGATGAGTATGTAATTTCTTCCAGTATATTTGTTTACGCATGAGAACAGCTATATTGCTTGTAATGAAGAGAGAATCGCTGAGGAATAAAGCCAAAATGATCCTACCCATAGATGGCAGCAGTAACTGTCAGTGCCGCTCCAGTTCAGTCTTGGGACCCAGACAAGGTTTAAACCAATTGACCTGATCCTCTGAGTTGCTAAACAGCCATTCCAGAGATCTTAAAATGGGGTCATGCACTGAACTCCTTGAAGAAACCAACAGCAGAATGTATCTCACTGGAAGCTGTTTCAATTGCCAGAAATAACCCTGCTGTGAATTCTTGAAGGAAGGAGGTATAATATTTGTTCAAGTGCTATGGTTGACAGCAGTAAGAAATGGCATCTATATTAGAATATTAAATCTTGCTAGGTTCTCATCAGACATGTTTTTCCTTTCCAATAAACACATAAATACCATTTGTGTTTAAAGCTATCAAAACCGAGTGCCTTACGATGGAGGACAATTTGGACCAATATCCCTTTCTGCTAACCCAAGACTTATCTTGTATAAAAAATATTTATGTATTCACTGCCTTGGCTGAAAAAAGTCAGGAGGAATCGTTGTCATGACACATAAGGGCAGTGGCAGCTGCTTCAGATTGCCGTACGCAGGAAGACAGAAGGGAGGAAATTGTCCATAGGAGTTACTTATTTTTTATCTTTACACACAGGGCATCATATAAGTTATTAATAAGAATTTCATGTCCCCACAACCCTGGTCTTCTTTCCTAAAGGAGTCCTGCAGTGGGATCGTCAGGCAGGACTTTCCATGCTGCATTTTAATTGCTTCTTGGAGATCTGACTCATACTGGCAGAAGATTCAGAAAAAAAAATATAATTTCCAAGCAAGTGAAAAGGGAAGGAGTAGATTGGAATTTGGGACTCACCTCTGCAGGAAAAAATCTTTTCTCCCTGAGGATGGTTGTGCATGGGCTTTTTAATTTTCTGGAAATGCATTTATTATTTACAGTTTTTCCCAGGTATCTCAGGCAGGGCAGTGCAAATATACAAGACAAAGTCACTAGCCTTTGTGTGCTTTTTAAGAAGGACATAATATGCTGTGAAGAGAATTAGGATCATCAGCAGTGTGGTGGTGTGTGCAAGGATGCATGAGCAATCTGGGTGTGTTGCCAGCAGTTTTAAAGTTTTACCACTGTCATATGAGGATAGTAATACTGCAGTGGCCTCCGGTGTAGCAGGCATTGTGTGCAGTGCAGAAAGTGTGGTTTGAGGGAAGATTTCAAGGAGGAGGCAGTGTAGAGGGTTTTGTGGAATAGCCCAGCGGTGCTTTCTAGGCATAAATGTGTGAAAGAAAGATTACAAGAGTCAGTAGGCAAAAATGTCCATGGAGGGTACAGATATGAATGTAAAGTGGTGAAAAGAGGACAGAAGGGACGAACATAAAGATTTGAAAAACACTCTGAGAATGCATAGTGAATATAGCACAGATAGAGAGCTGAAGATCTACCAACTGTGACGCAGCTGGGAGGGAAATGGGGAAGGACCCTAAAGGGAGCCAAAGGCCTCAGAATAAGCCCCAGGGGACTGGCAATAGCAATGACACTTTGTACGGGGATGAGGGATTAAAATGCATGTCAGGAAAGCTTTGGGTTGTCATGTAAAGAAAGGAAGAGGCTGATGTAGGGAAGGGAAATGGAGGTGAAAAGTGGATGGCCGTTACTTCCTATTCATTATCCTGTGAGACAGTTAAGCAGTGAGTCAATTATGATACCAAGCAATTGTGTAGATAATGAGTTAAGCAATGAAGCAGTTATACAGCAAATCATTTCTGATATTAAATAAAAAAGGGGAAAATCAACAGCAATATAAATCAATTATGCAGAGAACTATTTCCAAAGTCAGTCAGTTAAGTAGAGAAACAGTTATAAGGCAAGAGAATGAATAAATTAATTATGAAGTGGGACCATAATGTTGAGAATTAATTATGAAGAATCTTGCTTTGTGATAAGGGGCAAGATGTCTGAGGCAGCTTCATGCACAGGAAAAAGAATCCAAACCAAACCCATAAAAATAAATGCAAAACTAATGAAGATACAAGTCCTGCACCAGTTCTCAGACCCTTTGTGATATCCTCTCCTCTGTCTCTTTGCACTAGGCTCACCTGTGTTGCAATAGGTACTGAAGCCATTGCAGAAGCGGAGGGAGAGGAAGCCTATTTCTCCACCGTGCCTTTCTTCACTGGGGATGTGGAGGTGAGATGAAGAAAATTGAGAGATAACTTTGCGGCTCTGACAAGTGGGATGTAGAAGGAGCTTATGATCTTCTTAGCCATCTAACCTGCACAGAGAAGCTCAGGACTCCTCATGGCCCTGGGATTACTCAGAGTCACGCTTCTTTGTGCACTTTCTACCTAAGAGCCTGAAAGCTGGATTCTTCTCTGCCTTGCATTGGTTTCCACCTCTACAAAATAGGTGTCAACCATCAGCAAAGAAATCTTTCCATTTTGTCATCTCTCTCTGCTATTACAGATGGATGAAAAACAACCAACCTTTTGGACACTGCACTCTCTGATGGTGTCAAATGTAAGCATTCTACTTCAAGAGAAGGCTGCCTTACTTTAAACAGATAAAAATGCAAGAAAGACCACAAAGTGGTAGAAACAAATTTCCGAGTCTTTATTCCTGCATTAGCAATGAAGTATACTGATTTATTATCTGTTCCAAGTCTAGCTGGATTCTTGAGATGGCTGGCAAAATGTCTCTCCTGCTGCTCCCAATCCCCTGCTCAGCCAAGGTTAAGGTTGTTATTTTCTGCTGCAACTCAGAAGAGAAGTTGCAAAGAGATCTGTCTCACCTAAATAAAACCTATAGCCTCCCCTTTGGGCAACACTGCAATGCAAGCACAGAATATTCAGGTCTAAAATATTTTTTTCACACAAACGAGTCAAGATATATGCTCAAATGCAACAGTTAGTGTTTTATCCAACAAGGTTTTAATGTCATATTTGTTGGTTAGAGAGGAAAACAGTTATATGATATGTTTTTAAGTTGGAGTGTTTGGCTTACTAGAATTATTTTCTGATTAGCAATGAGTGCAAATTTAAGATGTGATGATAATACAATAATGGTAATAGCTATTCATATGTTTTTAGCAAAGGTAATTGTGAAACTAGTAAGAGAAATTTCTTAATGTGTTAAAATGTTAAAAAGCACAATGCAGAAATATGTGAAATAGAAAAATATGACATAAAAGTAAGTTTAAAAGAAAATGGCATCTGCTGAAGCAGAAGCAGGTTGATGCAGTTGAATATCATGCTGCCCTATTTCTGTTCAGCCACAGTAGAAGTGCTGTAAATTCCTATTCTCATCTGAAGTAGAGAATGTTAACTTTAGCTCTCAGTATTTGACCTTATCTGTGGCTTTTTGTCGCCAGTTTGGTGCAGCACATCTGAATCAAAACTAGCACATGCAATCACTACTAATTGCACCAGATAATCTCTAAGGCAATGTGACAACATCCTTATTCTGAGATTCAGAGCTGCTGAAGTTAGCGCTGCTTTTATGAGAACTCAGCCGTGCAACTGGGCATTATGCAGATACAGTATACACATGAATAGAAAATAAGCATTTCTGTGTGGAAAATATCCAGAAATTATAAAAGCAAGAGATACAATTTCAGCTGCATTAGTTTGCAGCTTGTATTGTTTTTTTTCTTTTTTTTTTATTTTGTTTGGGTTTTGGTTTGGTTTTTTTTTTAATTTTGGAGGACTATACTAGGGAAAAGGTGCCAGTCATAACTAGACATTTCCTCTTTTTTTTTTTTTCTTTAAGAGATCTAGAAACAATATTATTCAGCTATTCACACAGGGAAATTCTCTTGATCATTGCATGCACGTAGATAATTTTCACCAGGTCTCTATTTTTTTTTTAAGGTTCCTGCAGAACTTTATGTCCTGGATTGTTGGGTTATAGGAACATATAAAGTCTGGGTTATAGGGATGACTGACACTGTAGGTAATACTCTTGTTCCTTGGCAACACCAATCAGCGTTCAAAGACCTGTAAAGTTGTAGTTAGAGAGAGGAAAAACTTGGCAACGTGAATCTGAAGAAAAACTCATGTTACAATCTTGTTTACAAAAACATAGAAAAGGGAGGATAAACAACTTTGTTTCCTTTCCCTTAACTCTTGTGTGCTTTTTTTCCCCCTTGGCATCAAGCAATACCTTTGGTTGTAGTTGCAGTTTAGGACATTTCTTCCCCTATCTTTGACCTGCCTCCTAGGAGCCTGCAGTAATTGCAGATATCTTTAGTACATCTAGACTAGAAGCTGGCTCTGGACCCAAGGCTCTGTGGTTGATAATTATTGTATATTGTAGGATACATGTACCCTCTTGTTTGATCCAAATGATTCTTTTCCCCTCCATGGAAAAATGCAAACTCTGTAGTCTGGAGGTGAAGAGTTTCTATTTTGTGTAATATTCCACAGGAACTGTAGATTGACCGAGATGGTTTTGGGCATATTTTCTGTGAAACTGCAATGTTTCAATTCAGAAAAATTTAGCTTATAGACAGCTGCCTGTTAACTGATGCTGAAACCCCTAAAGACATGGCCAATCCAATGGCCTTGAGGACACACAATCAAATTCCTTCTGAGCCTGAAGGCATTATTTGTTCTAGGAATGACCAATGACTCTACAAACTCGTGAGGTCCATGGTGTACTTTCTGAAATGCCAGTTACCTGTGAAGAAGTCACACAGACTTAATGAGGGCTCAGAGAAGACAGTCCGTCCAAGGAATGGCGCATAGGCAGGACAGACACAAGTATAAGCTACTTAAAATATCCTAGATGTTATCAAATGTTTGTTCCTTCTAATCATCTCTCAAATATGAGACCTCATCATAGACTCCCAGGGGACATGACATAAATGGCAGAAATTGCTGTGTGACTGGGCTGGGACTCATTGCACTACAGAGCACTGTAGACTCATCTAAAAATAGGGGATGTTCACCTCTACAGCTGACATGAAGAGTGATCCCTGTCGGGGTGCACTTGGAGTGACTCATAGGAGGACTGAGATACAATTAACTTTAAAACCATAAAAGTGACATAAAATAAATGCCTGTTTATTTGGAAAAAAAAACATTAAAATGTCATCATCACCTAGTGTTTTCCAAAAATAAATGTGAGGCCAAAAGACCTGGAAGAAAACGTCTTTAAATTGTAATAGATAACTGCTTAAGTGTTCAGAAAGAGAAAGGAGATTACCAACTAAGACCTAACCTCCATCTCTTTAGGATTTCACTAGACCACAATTCCTTTTAAAATAAAATGCAAATCACCCAGAAAACACAACTTCTCCCCCCTACCCAGAAGTTATTATGAATTAATACTGTGTCTGGAAGAAGTAACAGGTTTCCTTTTTCTACTGAACAATAGTCTAGGTTATAACATTTTGTAACATTTCCAGATAGAAGAAAGCAGTTCAATAAAAGATTTTGCATCAGTAAGGTCATTTGGGGACATAATTATCTGTGAAAGACATTGCATTTTTGGCAATATGTGAAAAGAGATTACACTTCTGGGTGCCTAATTTTTTGTGGTGTTTTTGAGGTAGTTCCTTCTCGTGTAGAAACCTTTCTCTCCTGCACTGTTTTTTAAGTGTCAAATTTCATTGCATTTAAGAAGAGTATGCAATGTAACAGATGGCAAAAATGCCATTTAATAATTTTATAATAGCAGAAAGCTAATTGCTTGTCAGCAGAAAATTCCTTTTCTGGAACTGGCAGAAAACCACAGAATATCTGTGTTGTTGCTGAAAGGTTCAAGCTAGTCAATTCTGTAAAAATCTGACAAAAGTAGTCTTTGCATTCATATAAATATATTTAGGGAAGGTACAGCTGCTGAAATGAGTACCTAATTGATGTGAAATGGTGCTGGAGTGCCCAAATGAAACAACAGAATTTAAAAAATGAAATTACCTCAGTCGTGACTTGGCCATCAGATGAGGCAAGGTTCTTTGGCTTTTGGAAGAGCTTTGTATTAGTTTATACACACTGAAGATTTTCATTTTGCATCTTTTCATTGACAGTATTATGTAGAGATGTACTCTGCCTGCTAAATATTAATGAATGCTCCTTTTGGCACCACTGTGAGAAATGGCAATATTATTATAATTTCTGTATTACAGATGTAAAGCCCCTAAATTATAGTCTTTTTGACTTTTTTTGCATGTATTTTCACCAATAAGGTAAAGTTCCTACAATTTAGTAGGGCAAGTAGAAACTCATTGTACATTTAAATTATCTTAGTTTTGTTAAGGTTACTGTGAATGTCTGAAGAAGTTTGAAATTTTTTGCTTTACATGCTTTTCTCTTGAAGGAATGGCAGTCCCAAACATTCAATCTTATAAACCTTAGCTCAGTTCCTTAAACTTTGTAGTCACTCAAGAAATTGAGATTGGACACTGTTTCGGTAGTGGAGCAGATTCCAGGTGTGTGAGTTTCAGTTCTGTGAAGTGTTTCAGCTCCTTTTGCCCTACCTCCCGTATCATACCTGCTCGTAGTACCTGCAACTATCTGATGCTGACCTTGAGAGGATGGCAGTGGACTCCCCAGCATCAGCAACATCTCCACCTGGATGGTCCTTCTGAGCATCTCCTCCAAAATCCAGGCTGAGCACATCCTTATATAGCTCATGCCATCTGATGAATGACATTAGTAAGTGAGACAGATGTGGATGCATTTTTTAAACAAAACAAGGTAAAAAGTTTTTATATTTAAAAGAAAACAATTTATATTTTTAAAAAAAGAAACCCTAAATACTGCCCCTAAGGAAGATCCTCAACTTGCAGTGCCTGACAAAACTAATTGGCCTGAATGACTGTATCATTAGGTGTTTACAGAGTACAATGCTCTGTTCACAAAGAACATCACCTAGAATACGGTTTTAAAACTTTCATCAGAACGGGTTCCGTGAAGTATTTAGATTTTTTGTATAATTGTAATCCAAAGAAATACTTTGAGGTACAATAGAAGCAGATAGCCATTATTTCTACCTTAGTAGAGACCGCAAACTAGCAAGCCCCCAGTAATTTTTGTTGTATCTTTACTTTCCTACAGAGCTGTTGATGGGAAAATTATCTCAATAATTTCAGAGTGTGAGTCTTGTCCTGCTTAGTTTGATATGATATTGGAGACATGAATAACTGGAAGAATAGATATAATTTATTGCTTGATAGGAACACAGAAGTGCAATATAGGGAATCTCACACCCACTGATACCAACCATCTCCACTGTGTCAAGAAAGTCACTTGAAATCTGAAGGCTTTCCATCGAGTTTACATCTGGCCTTCAGGCCCTGGAACTCATCAAGTCCTCAAAGTCTGGAAGACCTCCCATCTGTTGACTCTATGGGTTCAGTATAAATACCCTTTTTCCCTGAACATGGCTGTGATGGGGGCAGAATCTCACTGGTATAGAAATGTGATTCCATCTTTTCATTTGCCAAATGTATTTTTAACTACTTATTTTTGAGTGGCTGCTCTGCACTTTGCTTTAGTGTTATTTTTATAAAGATAATTTGTAGCTGTGTAAAAGGTGCTGAGGGTGCACTTCCAGAACCTTTTTGTACATATGCAAAAATAATGAATAAATAAATAAATGCTCCTTTCACATGACCTCATCAAGAGCAAAGCCAAATTCCTGCAAGAGAAAGCCAGCTGAGCAGAATTTTCCAAGTGCCTGTATTTCTATTCCCATTGCATCTCAGGGCCCTAGTCACAGACTGGGACATTACAATGCTAAGTGCCACGCAAAAATAAAAAGGATGTCTTTGCTCCAAGGGGCTTTTATAACAGTAGCTGAAACAGAGCAATGTCTGTCAGTAGGACCCAAAAACATTCTTCTGAGCGTGGAAGTGTGTATCAGCACTTTCTTTTTATGCAGGCTCAAGGACAGATGGGATCAGTGTGATGACATCTAAAGTTCCATTTCAGCTACTGTGTACAAACTTATAAATGCTTCAGGAGAACCAAGCTGTACACTTGCTGTACTTTGAAGAGGTACGTTAAAAACCAAATGCTAATCAGCCAACTATGCAGAGATGAAGTGGGGACAGTCAGCTCAGGTTTTCAAGTCAGCATTGCTGAGGGATTTTGCTTATGTAAACACTTGTGATCTTGTTTTCTATGTCTACAACCATCTGAGGTTTTGCATAGCTGTAGACTGAACATCTGCATAAATCTGAATGAAAGATTTAAAAACAAATAAGAAGATTATGTAGCAAAACTACATCTTTGTTGCAGAATTTTGGAGCTCAGACACAAAAAATCAGACACATTATATGAAACTAACAATACAAAATTATGTTTTCAACACATATAATCCATCTGGACACTAACTTTTATTACCTGTATCTTCAGGTTTGTGCTGAAGGTGACACACTGCTAGGAGCAAGGAAATCATTATGAATTGTTAAGCTAGTATTGAAGACACTGCATAGTTCCAGTAAATGGACTGTAAGAACACATAGTTGTGGAGGTAAAGGCAAATGGACTCATCTCTCAAATCTCATAGTGGTGGTGATGGAGCCCCAAGGTTTAACTAGCCTGAAAGTGACAGCTGTGCTTTCATTAAGAGAGAAGGATTTAGCTCATGGTTCCCTGTGGCAAGTGACAGTCCTCAAATTTGCAGGAGTGCAGGAGAGTTGGGGTCCTACACGCTGAACTCTTATTCATCCAGTCATGCCCTAGCAATGACTGCACCTCAGGTCTTTTGTGATATCCTCCCAGGCTGTGATTGTGCCCTACCATGTGCCTTTCCTTGTGTATGCACACGAAGTTAAGAGAAATGCACATGACCTGAGGCTGCACGGGAGGAAAATAAGCACATCTCTTCTTTATCAAGTGGAAAAAAGAAAATCTCTAAAAGGTGATTTTACATGTTGATTATCCCTTGGCAAGACACATGCATTGTTAAAATCTCTCTCTCTCACACCCTCCCACGCCCCCACCCTGTTTTTTCATCTCCCATAACTTTGGGGGAATGCCATTAACAAAGGCAGAGACACAAATCTGGGAAGTTTGAGAGCAGGGAAAAACTAGAAAGGGAGTTGCAGCTTTAAATTTCTGCCTCTTTTCTTTTCATTACTAGCACCTAGAGTCCCGAGTGGCATTGGGCCTTATTTCCAGAAAGTACAACTAAATGCAAGACAGTTTACACAAAATCTCAATTTTTACCCAATTGGGTAAAATGGAAATATTTTTTGATTAACCAGAATTGAAACATTTTTGTTGAAATGAATCAAAGCATTTCATGCTAGATCAGAGGAAAACAAATCTGGACTGCTAATACTGATGTGCTGACATCAGCCAGTTTATCACTAGATCAGGATTAAACTCTGGTACTATACCATAATGTGCCAGCAGATTGCACTAGCCCCAACAAATTTGTTTGCTGGAGCTTGTGCAGAGGGAAGGGGATAAGAGGAAGGAGGCCCTTGGGCCATTCAGCCTGATTCCATTTGGGGAGTGTTGCAACTTTTCAGTGAAATTAAAATGCAGATGGAATTGGGTTTTTTGAATGCTAGAAGTGCAGCTGGGAAGTAACTGGTGGGTTAAAACTGCAGATGAAAAGCCGTGGGCACTTGCAGCAATTAAGCAGTCTGGAGTCTTTCAGAGAATGAGCAAAAACCCCCACATTTTAAATACAGTGAAAACACCAGGCAAATATATCTCTGTAGCTTTTTCCTGGCACTTTATTTTATGAACCAGCTAGTGGCACTAGTGTTCATACCCTACATACCATTTTTCCCCAACGATATTTCTTTAAAAAGAGGTTTTAAAAGTTTTTTTAAAAAGGTTTAAAAATATGTAGAAATGAATGACTCATGAGCCAATATCAGCAGGCCCCTATTTCAGGGTGTCAATTAGATGGCTACTTTTGCACTGATGGGTGGTTGACAATATGCAGTTAAAATCACTAGTGGCCTCCTCCTTCTTCTTCCTCCATTAGCTTCTATTGTCTTTAACATAAGCCTTGGTAATTCTTCCACTGATTTGTATAAATAATAATTACAGTTCAGTAATCCTTGTTATAGCATAGCCTAATTAGTCTCTGTAGCTGACTGATGCTTTTTAATCATGAAGATAGAAATGAATTAAATAGAGGATAAACAAAAACCCCTCACGAAACAGCTTTCTCTCCAACATAATAAAAATGTTTCTCAAGGAACTCTAGAAAAAAAAAATCACTATTTTAAAAAGTATTTTAATTTGTTTTCCTGGGCAACTGCAAATTCTTAATTTGTTGATATTTTTGTTTTTTCTCTCTTAGGTTTCAACTGGAAGATGGACCATGTCTTGAAATGTAGATAACATTTCTATCCTTAAGTAATCTTCTCCTAGGAATGATGCTGCATACATAACACATCTGACATACAATAGACCAAACTAAGCTCTTGTACAAGTCTCTTAAAGTCAATGGAGTTACACTGCGAATGAATTTGGCCCAATGAAGTATTCTGGAGAATAGAGCGAAGCCTATCAGATTCCATACAAGAAAATAGAATACCAGAGCTGCACAGTTGGGCAATTTAATTCTATTTTCATTTTAGCTTGAAAGCTTTTTACTCGCTGGTTTCTATCCTGCATAGGTTTTTATACTGCAGTCATCAACACAATATGAGTACCTTCCAATAATGCATTAAACAGTGTGACTAGCATCTGGTACAAGTTTGTTTTCCCATCTTCTCTAATGCACTGAGAAGTTCTGTTTACAATAAATAATTATCATGAGGAAAGGCACTTGTCCATTAAGATTACTAAAAAAGAGGAACAGCATTTTTTACACAGATAATCAAATACTTACAGGGAAAACACACTTCTTTTCTACAGTTCAGAAATGCAGCTTTAAACCTATAATGTTTAAAAAGTACTTTCTACAGATGTCCCAAGAAGAACACTTTGCAACACTAATAGGTTCCTAATGCCTTTCTGTATCCAGAATTGTTTCAAGGTAAAATCTTGGGAGAAGAAGCTGTGCTGTCAAGCAGTAGGAATCAAAGTGGCTCACCTCCTTGTGGAAGATGCTTGGCCATTTCTGAGACTGGCAAGTTGAGAGCAGAGCAGGAGGGGTGAGTTTAAGGCTTCAATCATGGGTGCTCAAGTGCCAGCTGGAATAGGCAGCACAAGTGTGCATGCGTCCCCTCTTCATCCAGAATGGGAAGGAGTTGAGTAAACCATTCACACAGTGAAATCAGAAATAAAGGAGAATTTGGGATTTGAGCAATCTCCCTTGTGAACGAACAGTGTGCTTTGCTCAAGACACAAAAAGAAATCTTAAAAAGATTAAAAAAAAAGTTGAAGACATGATCAGAGAGAGCAGAAATACCATGTTGCATGAAGTGGCTTAAAGCCATTCAAACCCCAGGCTTAGTTCTTTTGATACATCTAACAGATAAATCATGCTGTTGTTTGATAATCTACATTTGAATTTTATACTTCAAATTGAGATGAATCCTAGCAAGCACAGGAGTCGTTACTCCCTAATTTGAATTCAGTTGAGTAGCATCTGTGCTGAGAGGCTAATTACACAGATTTTTCAGTGGTCTTTATATGAAGTATTTCCTCTTTTCCATTTAAGAAATGAGGTTTTTGTTAGCTCTGCAGATAACCGTAGTTCAAATTCACGCCTATCATTAGCATCTTCTTTATGTTTGTTGTTGTTGTTTTTCCATCAGGTGTTTATATGAGTTTGATTCCATCTTCTTACACAGGGCTGCAAGATAACAACCCCAGTTTCTCCTAACAGTCATTTCCTTGGGTTTCTGTTCCAGCTCTTTCATCATACACTGCCTCTCCCTGCAGAGTCTAGTTGCTCCTGCAAGTCTCATCTCTGTTACTGCAAAAATTTCTGTTGGCTTTGGGTTCTCTGTGATATGATTTATTTCAGTAAGATATTTAGAAGACAGTGATTTAAACAAAAATAAAAGTAGAAGAACTGGGAATCTGAAATACAAGATGACATTGCCTCCAGTCTAATCTACCTTGGAAGACTGTCTGGGAATGGTTCAAATCACTTTGATGAACTGACTTCTTAGAGGGAGAATCAGTACAGGTATTTTTCATCTGGCAGTTTACACTGAATAATTGATGGCTCTGAAGACCTGTGTGTGTGTTTTCTGCTACCAGGCAGGATCAGTCCAGCTCCTGAGAAGGTGGTCAGGAGGTGGAAAATTACTGGCATCACAAAGAAACTGAAGCTGATAACATGATGTTAGCAACAGCAATGTATTTCTCCCTAGTGCTGAAAAGAAACCGTAATCTCACATGAGTTACACTACTGCTACTCCAAAGATGCCGTAGAACACAGAAACTTCCTAATGAGTGGAATATTGCAGTCAGTACTTTCAAATGACATATACAATGTTGTTCAGACAAGCTGTGATTTATTTCAATAGATCCTATACCTTTGAATCCTGTATTTTATTACTGAACCAATCCACAAGATCAGTCTTCATAGAAATTTGTGATAATTGCTATAAATATTGGATTAAAATAGGACCAGAATCTGCTGTTGGTAACATGAATATCCTCCTCTTCACTCCTGAGGGAACCTGCAAACACAGAACCCCTAGCTCAACCTTCCTTTCTTATTCAGTTTTAGCTTGATGTGTTTTTTTCTGTTTATTATTCTCTCATTTGTGTTAGAAAAATACATTCTTCTCCTTGCAGTAACAATTATACTGATTATTTATTCTAGATAGAAAGGGCCTTCCTGCATTGTTTTTATCCAGGGGTTCGCTGGTGAACGAAACAGACCATATTCTTAAAAGTAAACTGAATTCAGAAGTATAGAGTTAAAGGCAGGAGCATTTCAAGAAAAATTAGAACCCATTTTGAAAACACAAAGACCTAAAAATAAAGCAAAGCAGATAGCCTAAATTGGCTTTGATCCCCTGTCCTCCAGCTCCTGCTTTTTGATCTGTGATTCTTCAGTGAGGTAAAAGAAAGTTTTTATCAAAAATATCCCTATCATTTAGGCACTGTAATAACCTGCAATCTACAGGCTTTCAGGACTCAGAGAGGTTAGGTAATCACCTTTTGTTCAGCTCCTCATTCTCTATGATTTTCATTCTAAGCACCTAAGACAGAATGTCACAGAAATCTATGGGTTGATTTCTATTTGAGCTGGTTTAGATCATGCTAAGTGCTGCAAACGTGTCTATTACTATGTTTAAAGATCTCTGTAATGAGGAGCAGTATATCAATGATTTATACCTCTTCTGTTACCATTATCCATGCTAATAAAGGACTCCAAGATTGTCTCCATCTCTTGTCAAAAGCATTTTGTTTTCACATGTTCCATATAAAATTTGGTGATGAATTGTCAAATGCAAATGAACTGTGGCCAGGTAGGTAGATTTATCTTATCATAATATTATGACAATTTACTTAATCATTTTATCTCTTGAACTGTGAAGATTGCATTGAGCCGCTGTGGAAACACAGCAGAAGGCTGCAAGAATGCATGATGGCAGTCAGCACCTGTGGAAGGTAAAGATGCTTTGTATTGCTGCTGTAATCTTAAGAGGGAAAAAAGGGATGATCTAAAAAATCCCCCAAAGGCTCATTAAGAAGCATTCTATTTGCACATAAGTGTATTGTGCTAAATTTACTTACTAATTTCGATGTCAACAGCGACCAGTACTAATGAAAAGCTTATGCAACATCAGTGAATTTAGTGAAAAAAGAATAAAAATAAAAAAGTAATTTTAAATAGTTAGATTACACCAAACTGTAATTACTAATTCAAGATTACACAAGACTGTAATTAACAGTTCAGTGTTACAAACACTATCAAAAGGCAAATGATGACACATTTACAGTATGTACAAGCACCATTGCTATCAAAGTTTTAATACCATGCGTTTTTTTCCCTTCTACTAGTGGTACAAAAGGCTTAGGTAAACTCGATGCCAGCAGAGAGATCTGGCCAAGTTAATGTTGTCTACTCTGTCCCAGTTCAAGACAGGTCTTAAGATGCTGCTTAAATTCACCTCTCTCCAAAAATAAATTTCCTAAACATATGTTTGACAGCAGCATGTGCTAAGACCACATTTCTTACAGCAGCATAGACAGGAATATTTTTCTGACTTAGAACCACAAGGATACAATCCTCATTTTAAACCCCTTCCAAGCGAGGCAAATAAGAATTTAGTCACCTCACTAACAGGAATGTTATAATGTAAACCACACTTCTCTCCAAACCAGATCCAATAAAAGGAGGACAATTTTTATTCGTGTGTGGTCAGGCCCTATGGGGAGACTACTCTGAAGATTCAGGGCTGATCTGGTTCTACAAGACTGTGATTGTGTAACAATAAGTTAATGTATTATAATATTATAGACAATAAATTAGAAGCAAAATGGGAGCTCATCAAAGCAAAGACATCTGGAGGCCAACTACAGGATTATCTGGTGTAGTAGACTGTCCAAACCCCAAATTCAAACAAATATTCCATACAGAAATGCTGACCCTAAGGGACTCTTCACATTGAAGGCAATATTAATTTCCAATCCCTTTCTAGACTCCACTTTCCACTGTGGGCTTTTAATACTGCTGCCCAATGCACAGTAGCATTTTGCCTGAGAGAAGTGGCAGGGCATGAGGACTATTAAGTAAAGTCATTTAGAACGATAAAACCAGTGCTCAACAGGGAGCATCTTTGCTGCAGGAGGACTCACTTGTGAAGACTCACAGGACCCAAATCTGTCTCCACCTCCTTTCCTTTTCTCTTTGCAGTTTCAGGGCTGGCTGGCTGGACAGCATAGGCTGATGTGTTGGCAGCAGAGTGAAAACCTTCTACTGTGTACATGAATTGCTGTTTGAGATCAGGCCATGAAAGAGGAATATCTAAGTAAGACAGATGCCGTGGCACTGGGCAGTGGGAAGTTTTCAGAGAGGATCATGCAGTTACAGTGCTGCCCTCATCAATTAACTGCCTCAGCTTGTACAGTACAACTCACTGATCCTAAATTGCATCATTTTGCATCGCAGCATTTGTACACATGTATTGCTGCATCGTGCTGTGGCTTTTGTGCTTGATGTTTTCCATCGCTTCTGGCTCAGAGATTGCCCCATTCTGGTGGGCAATGACTTGGCTTCAGCCTCAGTTGTTGTTTTCTGATGCACGTGGGGAGGAAGATGTCAGTGCTTGGGAAATCTCCTTAAGTCATCATGGGTCTGTGCCAATACAGTAGGTTCCCTCAGTAAATCTTAATTACCTCTCTGTTGCCTTCCCAGATATATTATCTTGAATATTGGATGTCTAGATTTACCATTCCTGCACCCTGTGTTTTGTGACAGCTGGAATTTTATCCAAGACCAGTTTGTTGAGGTTCATTTTTCAGCACCATGGAAGTTTTAGGTAGGAGCAGGACTCACCTGTGTGACAGGCAGAGCCTCCCTTGCACCTCCTTCTGGGATACTTCTGGGATCTAACAACGCATCTTCTCATCCACTTTCTTCATCCTTCACCATTTGCTGCTGCAGCTGGAAGATGCATTTCTTTGACTGCAGCATCTTTAAAATTACGATAATCTTATATGTCATGTTTATGTTTTAAGAGCATGCTGTTATGTTTTAATTTTCACACATCAGATGTATCAGGCATCTGATAGGTTCATTCCCCCACCCAGAGTTAAGGAAGGAGAAACCCCTATCAGTAACCTCAGTAACATCAGGCACTTCACATACTGCTGGAAGGCACATCTTGGTGTGGTGCTATGCCTGACAGCAGGAGGAACTTGAGGAAGCTGCATGTCCCTCCCCTGATCTGGGGAGCATTTCCCCATTTGGAAGCCCTGCAATGATGGGGACCAGAGTGGTTTTGGTACCAATATCTGTACTCTTGATACACTAGTTTTAATTTTTGTTCTCTCCATGTTAGCCTGCAGCATTCTCTGAAAGACTTCATGCTGTAACAGAGCTCAGATAGATCACTGGCCCTACCTGTGTCTCTGCTCATTGAACATGAGCTATCATCTCTGGTTTGCAATTAAGATGCTGTAGTGGGACTAACAGGACGGAGCTTTGGGCACACTGAGTTACTGAAGCTTTTGCCAGCTTGAAAAATTCAAAGGTGAAGTTGTACAGCAAAGCAACTGGAAAAAAATACTCATGAAAGTCTCTTTCAACAGTCGTGTGTTAAGCAAACTATGTAAAGTTAAAAGAAAAAATTGCATACCTGGAGTATTTTTAACTTATTGTTTGCTATATGCAATAGATAAGTTATTAATTCAAAAGAATTTCAAATATTTTAATGACACTGCTTGGATCTGCTGTTTTTCCTTTCCTCTAATCCTTCCAGTATTTGATGGTGGAAATAGAGGATTTAGTTGTGACTTGCCTGCAGATAAGGTATTATCACTATTTTTTACACAAGAACATTAGTTATTGGGATGTCCAGGGGCAGGGAGAAACACTCACTGGCCACTGTAAAGACTGAGCAGTATTCCCTGTGCAAAAAATAATAGATCCATAGATCAAGAAGAGTTTTGCTCACATCAGGAACTTAAAAGAAGCAAATACATTGCATCCTTATGAATATATTATTTTCAAACCAACCACATCTGCCCTCACTGTGTCCTTTAATGTTGAGACTCTGCATGGTGGCTTTAAATTGCTCTTAAAATGCAATTTTCACATGCTTGTTTGTTTTGACTGATTTCTTAATACAATATAAAGTACTTGCCAGAAACAATCCTTCTCTGTCAGACAAAAGCACCAAAGTAAACATTCCTTGACTTGTGCTTGGCAGCTATTGAAAAAAACCTGTGCCAATAGGAAATGTCTTTTATTGCTGTTTTACTGAAACAATTGGTTATTAAATGAATCTTAGGTGATTCAGAGGCATGCAACTCCTACAGTTTTTTCTATCAGATTTTTCCATTTATGCTTTTATCTTCACCTTGGAATTTTCCCTTTACCATAACAAATGTGGAATTTTTCAATCATTCAAGGGACAAAACATGGTGGGAGCACTGGGTAGCCCTGCATCTACCTTCAAGCATACAAGTGGCTTAATCAGGGGAACCACAGAGAGCTGAGTAATCACTTATTCCCTGCTCCTACCCACTCCACCTTGAAAAATGTAAGCATAAACATACCTTTTTTCCCCCTTCTTCCTGGTATTTCTTCCATCCTTTCTGATAGGTCTGAGACAGCTTAAGCAGGATCTTTAGCCTAGCAAAACCTCATCTGACATGCCTGACTGTAAAGCCTTTGTAACACCTAAAAAGTAGTCCAAAGACACAGTGTAGCTCTGTTTATGTTGGAGCAAACTGAACCCCGAAAGAAAGATCTTTATTACACATATTCGCTACAATTTATCATATTTTGCAGAGGGATATACAGACTACAGGGTGAGGGGAATGCATGGAACTTTTCCATCATACAACTACAGATTGTTCAAACTATTCAAACTCTTCATGAACCAAATTGCAACATACTTGTTACTATCAGTTAACTGACCAATATATAGTACCAAAATGGAGCTACTATAAACAGTCCATAAACAGTCTTTTGGCTTCAGAATTGCTTCTCGTCTCAGGCATACTTGGCACGGTCTCACTTTGGCGGAGTTAGCAGTTCTTTTTGTCTCTAGCTCAGGCTTCAGGGTCTCTTGCTGAATTCCATGGTTATCTCTGAGGCCCCTCGCTGGACAGTTATCTCTGGGGCTTTTCGCTGAACACCTGCTCCTGCTCCTACAAGCCTCCAAGCTAACCAGTGACCATCTCATTTTTCCTTGCCCCATTTTACCTGTCACTGGCATTAATTTTACAAGCCATTTTCTCACAGACAGGCTTTCCTTAAGGAAGACTGATGCAGAAAAAGTCTTTCTGGAAGACTGATGCATAAAGAGTCTTGACAGAAGACTTTTCAGCTCAGGATCAGGGTTGACTTTACATTAGCCTCCACCTCCCAGTTTTGCCTCCCTACCACGCAGCCTTCCTTGCATCCACATATCACTGTTTGGACTGTGCGGACCCCTACTCCCGCTCCCCACTTCCCTTTGGTTCCCCACAGATGCTGCCCTACTCTTTCCAAGTAGTGAAGCGCTGGAGAAAAAGCATTCACGTTACCCTGTTTGCTCTGCCTGGGTTTAGAAACCAACACTGACCAGCATGAGAGGAGGTTTGAGGGAGTTTTTCATGTAGTCTGGAGGTGTGCTCACAAGGAAGAGTAGTGCTTGCAGCACAGGCTGCTGGGACAGCCATCTGCAGAGATGACATGGGATGCATATCTCGCTCTTCTCACTTTACCATGTCCAGAAACCTGAGGCCTCCATATGTGTCAAAATTGCAATGATTTTTTTCTCTAAAAATAATCATTCACATTTCAGATAAATTTTCCCCAATTTTACACAATCTTAAACAAATGTAAAATTTACACACCAATGTTTGGGCATTGTAAGCATTTGTGCCACACACCACCCCAATGTTTTTAACTGATTGCAATCCACACTGTTAGTATTGCACGCATCTACTATCCCTCCACTGCAGAGCATCATCAAGGAGATATCAACTTAAAGAAGTAAATAAGCATCAAATTATTTTCAGGAAACAACGATCTCTGTGCAGTGCTCTGCAAGCAGGGAAAGGCAAAGTCTAAATTAACTCTTTCAAGTATTATGTTTGAATTAGTTGGTCAGGTCTAAGTATAGCATTTCATGTAGTTGGGCTCAGTGCCTTGTGCAGAGCAGAAGGAAACACAGAAAAGCAACACAAGAAGTCAGATGGAGGGAGCAAAACATGGCTGCAATGTTTCCTTATGACACCTAGCAGTGAGGCAGGCTGGGGTGGCACAGGGAGCTGGGAGAGGACAGGGAAGAAGATGCCTTCCTGGCATCTCGGACAGGAAGAGCTGTGTGCTTAGTGCCAGGTGTATACAGGCCACGTGGGAAAGGATGGGAGAAAGTGCTGGAGTTGCCAATGCCTGAGTGCAACTGCCCTGCAGCTTTACTAGTCGTGCAGCATGGAAGAAAAAGCTGCTCAGACAATGGAAGTTAGTGCTATACCACCAGAGCACAGCACTGCAGCAGGGAGAATACTTCACACAACATAAGCCACCTGTACCAGGTAAACACACGCAGCGCTGGGAATGAAATGCACCATTCCTCTTCATGTTAATGGGAACAAGGGCTTCTTCCCTTGCTGCTGTGTAAAAAGCACACCCTGTGATACCCACAAGGCTCTTCCTCCCAGTTCTCCCTTTGAAGCCAGCTCAGTTTGCTCTGTAGGATTTCCCAGAGGAGTCTGGGCACCACATAGTTCAGCTATAAGCCCTTGGTCAAGGAGACAGTCATGATTCATGTTTCAGACAAGCAGGCGCAGCTGGCAGGTAACATCTTTCAGGAAGCATCTCTAAATGTCGTCATTGTTCCAGGCCTGGGAGACAGTCTTCCCAGTCCTCCCCACCCGGTTGCCATGGGGACATACAACCAGGTGATGTTGAGGTACGTTTCCCTGCTACTACCAGAGGCTCAGTCCCAGGTCAAAACACCAACACCTCCAGCAAAACTAACCATCAAATAATTTGCCTTTTGAACAATGTGTCAATGACAAGAGGAATGGGTTTTCATCCCGTTGCGATGCATAAGCAGTTCCTGATATTTTCTGTGTTTGGGTAGGGGAAGAGCTGGCTTTTAGCTCTAACATATCAAGAATATGAGTCTAAGCTTCATTTATTTTCCTCTTTGGAGGTTCCAGCAATGCTGGCTAATGTTAAAAGTTCGGCAGTTTGAATATTTAACAATGCGGCCTATTTTCCCATTTTTTATTTATTTGTTTACTGCTTTTGTCGGTACCGTTCAATAAGGAAACCAAGAACTTCTGAGCAAAGATCACATTCTCTCTCATTTCTTAATGTACTGCACTTGATTTCCTAAACCTATGCATCAGGTTGTGTTGTGAAAAAACAGGGGAAATATCTGAAATTCTGTGGTGGTAAAAATAAAGCCAAAAACACACTTCATGTCTGAATCTGCCACGGACCAAAACAAATGCCCAAATTTTAATTTGAGCTTTTATTTCTACACTAGAAAGAGGGATAGCTAGTATACCGCCATCTTTTTCCAAGGATGGTTTACTCTCAGCTAAGAGTGGGATTAGCCCACAACCCAGGGTCCAAATACCTGGAAGCTGAGGCTCTGAATATCAGAAAGCTTATCAGTTCTGGGCTATCCCTCAGTTTAACAGAGAGAAAAGGAAGCAAAGTGTGGCAGGTGAAGTTTTGCAGTTTAAAAAATAAAGAAGCACTGCATGAGTTTTATATCTAACCATCACTAAACCAAAGTCTCATCCATTCAAAATGCAAATTACATCAGTGGTCACATACTGGATAATGTGAATAAATCTTCTTATTCTGCCCACTACTACTAAGATCACATACTACGCTCCTGGGAGTTGTGCTCCTATATGGTCCAGCTGTACCTGAAGCCAGCAGAATAACACAACATACTTACTCCCTCTAGTCCTGCTAAAAGAGGGAATAATTCGTACCAGGGGAGTGTGTGTTTGCCAAGCAGGTGCATTTCCCTGTGCACATGTGTGTGCAAATCACATTCCCATCCCCTGTGACCAGATTCTACTGACACCTCTCTGATAACATGGGTGATGGCCTGCAGCTTGCAGCCTTCAGAAGCAGCAAACACTAGTGGACTCAGGTTTTAGAGATGCCTGTACTAAGGGATTCCAGGCAAGAACATCCTTCTCTAAACCAGGAATCAGCCCTGTGTTTTTAAAAACAGTCATTTGGCAAGGTCAGAAAATGTAGGAATCCAATGCAAAATACATGCTCCAAAGGACTTTCTGGATGCTACCTGGAATGCTCCCTCATACATGTTCCTGTCATTTTATCTTAAAAATACATGGTTGAGTGATCATCTAGAAATCTGCCTAGCTTCCGTTTTTTTTTTCGCAATCTTCCTTTACACAAAATACTTTACATTCTCATGCAATAAACAGAAATATTTTGTCTTACTGCGTTAAAACACTGTGAAATATACTCACCTTCACATACTCACCTTCAGTCTATTTTTTAAAATTCCAATGAGTAACAGGAATGAAATCTGAAAGACTAAGGCATTAAGAAATATGCTTATCATGAGAAATCTTTACTGAAAAATTAAATTTTTATTGAGTCAAACAATTGCTTTTACATTAGTACTTCGTTATTTCAGATAGGAATAGTTATACTTTTGCCATTTGCTACCACGTTATAGTTTCCTTGTCTGCAAGATTATATTTCATCGTTCCACTCCTGAAATAAAAACAAACAAAATGAAGACCCCACACTGTGACTTTTCTTCATAGACCTAAAAAAGACAGCTACAGAAGGCAAAGTTACAGCAGCCAAACTCCTCTCATAAAACTCATGTTACATTTGGTAAGCCTCAAGCTCATCTGGAATTTGAAATCAGTGGATTTTTGGTGGCAAAGTAAAGCAATATATGATTAGATATTCTGGGAGTTTTCTTCAGCTTGTTGGACCAAGAATTTCACACTACAATGTGTTCATAATTTGCTGGAACATACACACATATTTTTCACATTCTACCTGTCTTTGCGCATTATTTCTACAATGTCTTGTCTTGTCAAGTTATATACAGCTATTTGTCCTGTCTACCCAAGCCATATTGTGTGATCAAGCCTCTTTCTCCAATTTCTAATTTTTTTTTAAAACCCCTTTTCTTCCCCCCAATTTTTAGAACCTACTTCTGAAATCTCATTATCTACCTGCATTATTCATACAGCCTCACTGACCTGCTTTTATTATTTTCTTGCATTACCAAAACAAACAAAAAAAGCTATCAAAGATTTGCGGCTGATCCTGGAAGGACCAAAAAAGTTTCAGCCACAGAATTTTATTCTTCACTGAGAGAAAATGAGCCCTATCCAGTTTTAATGCAATAATAATGTTTTCTTGGAGTCACTCAGTTTTTCTAACTAAAAGCAGGAACAAAGGTGGAACAGTGATGTCCTCCAGAGGCTGCAAGGAGCCTTCCGTGGAGCCCAGGACAGCAAGCTCCTGAGCCCCCTGCTTGCATCTGGTAAGGCAGAAAATGAAGGCAGAAACTCCCAACTTCTGTCCTACCTGTATGGCAGTATGAAGGACCCTACCCTCTAAACAGCATTATTATTGTTATTATTATTGTTTATTTTATCTGACAGCATCTCCTCTTCTTGGAATGAAGAAAGGAGAACATGAAAAAGGCCACAAGTCTTGAGGAAATAAAAGATTAAGTACAAGACATTTTTTAAAAAAAGTATTCTTGCAATAAAAAGGCTGTAGTTTGGGATGGCTGCAGCAAGTGGGTGAGGTAGGCGCACTACTATGGCAGAGAGAGAAGGCATTTTACAGCACTTGCTGATGAGTAGCTGCTCAGTCCAGCAATATCAGGCCCTGTGCTTAATAGAGCTAAAATCTGCACAGTCTATGCCAAGATTAAATTAAATATTTTCCTGGAATCTACTGTCTCCTGCACCCATGTGAATTGGAAAATTTAAGCAGAAAGATTAGAAATGCACAGGATAAATACATGTTAGGAAGTTTATCAATACACATCCATATAATGTATGATATATAAAGTAACAATAATCAAGTGTAACACCTCAGATGAGCCATCAGGAACAATATCAACGACAAAGTGATTTCTGCGGTCATGGCAGTACAGATTTCCTACATGGTCACATGAATTTTTAACAAATTACACTAATTAGAACCTATTTCTGAGTGCTTCGTCTCACCTTAAAGTAAAAAAGAAGCAGCAGCAGAAAAGGTTGAGGCAGGTGCAATGGCTGGTGTTGAGCACAGAAAGCCTGCTGCCTAAGGAGAGATCAAAAAGACTTGGATCTTCAGCTTGGACAAGAGACAGCCAAGGAGAAGTATGAGGGATAAAATCATGAAGTTCTAAGGGGTGTAGAGGAAACAATCTGCCATCATATCTCAGAACTGCTTTTCCTATCGGAAAAAGTGGGGGACATATAGCAAGTGTCTTACGAGTTTTCAAGACAAAGCAGACCTTTTCCACAAAGCATATAATTAAATTGTGGGACTCTGTGCTGTGGGACTTTTTAGATGCCAAGACTATAAATGGGTTAAAAACAACAGTTAAAAGAATTAACAGAAATCCATGGGCAAGAATCAAACCCACAGATAGACACACCCTCCATCTCAAGAGATCTCCAACTGCAGATTGCTATAAATTAGGAGGTATATGAAAGCTCACCATGCATGTGGGCTGTTCATGTACTTTTTTACATGCACCCACTACAGCTCTTAGATTAGAGGGACCCAGTGGACCTTCCACCTGACTCAGGGTCAGCATAAAGCATAGTATGACTTTTTTAAAGTAAGTATCTTGCAAAACCATATAAAATCCATTTGTCCACCTAGGATTTCCTTAGTCACACTGCTCCTTCTTGTCCTTTGAGACAGGCAGAGGATTATCTAATATGTTGTAATTAAATCAGAAATGCACAGTTTCTGTTGTCAAGACATGAGTCACTTTTTCATGCACAGATCCGATTCCAGTGACGCAGTTGCAAAGGCATCTTTTCAAACTCTTTAACGTTGGATTGAATTTTTTTCTGAGCTAAGCTGTCAGCAAAAACTGCTGAGCAGTGAGTGGCAATCAATTCAGCCTTGTCTCTCAACAAGTTAAGAGTTTTGACATAGTGCTGTTCTCACACAGAGGCTTGCTTATGAAAATGACATTTAAAAGCTTTTTTTAAAAGCATACTTTTATAAAATCATCCACTTTTAGAAAGAAAATGTCTAAAGAAGTAGGCTGTTTGCCTCAGCACCTCTTGAAATTTCAGTAATATTGCCATGCATGCACTTGAGAAGATGCATTTCTTCAGTTTGACTTGACATTTTTCACTCCCTAATGTAGAAAGAGCCAGGACTTGCCAGGAAATATGTCTACTGGTATATGGCACACCATCTCAGTGAAGTATTAGCTGTTCAGCAACTGGTTGCTTATCCCTTGTGTTACTTGAACAACAAGGATTATGAACTAGTCAGCTACAGTATGAAATGGATAAATACGATACATTTCCCAGATCTTATAAAAGTTAAAACAGTGGGTAGAGAATAAAGGGTTTACATTATGCAGAAGAAAAAACTGGTATCAGTATGAAGCAAACATTTCCTAACAAAGAAGCCTATTAAACGGCTAAAAAGTCCCTTGTGGGAAGAAGTGGAGGCCTCATCACTTGACATATTTAAAAACAGACTAGACAAAGCATTCATCTCTACAGGGACAGAGGAAATGGATAAAATTACTTATTAGGCTTTTTTCTACCCATCTCTGATTTCTATGATTTAATACATTTTTTAAAATGCAAACCACATTACACAAGCAAAAGGCTGAAAAACAATAAAACAGTTTTTAATTGTAGTGTTGCCCAGCACAATGAAACTTGATTTAAAATTAAATTTATGCTAGCAATTCAGACTGCAAGATGACTTCTCTTTGTTTAAGGTCTAGCACTGAAAGCTTTGCTACTGGCACACATGCCTCTAAAAAGATGATTTAGCATCCCCAGACTGGGGATATGTTCTTTGTGCCAGAACTCTTTATAAACTGTGACGGTTCAACTTTTGACAAGGGTAGCTGATGCAAAAGGCAGAATGGTGCTTTAGAGAAAAGCAGTGGAATACGGGGTTTGTGCCTAAGGTCTGGCAGACTTATCAACTCCCTCAGGAATCTCCAGCACTAAATATTTACTGATGTCACTCAAAGCATGACATCTAATCTGCTATCATGAAAATAAAAATAGACTCTCAGAACAGTTTCTTTCTATCACTTTGAATATATTAAAATTATTTCAAAATTTGCAGGGTTTTTTCCCCACTTTTTTTTATTTTTTTAATCTTTGAAGGCACTGCTCTATTTAAAATAAAGTGCACTGTCTTGCTCTGTAGAAATATGAAGAAATATGGAAAAAACCAACCCTGACAAACCTAAGGATAGTCAAAATGACCCTGTTTAAGAGCGTAACACTGTGGACCTTTCACTCCACCCACCATCCACACAGGAAGATGAAATCATGATGTAGAACTCCTGAAGAAGAAATCACAATGCACAACTGAAGTGAACTGTCCCAGAGGTAACGCTGGGGTGGGTGTTGAATCATAGCGGTCCTCAGGCCTCCCACTATTTTTGAACCAGCCAAGACAAGGCAGGATGTAGCCACATGTTTTCCTTGCCTTGACGTCAAAACTATTTTACCAAAATGCTGCCATTTCCCCTCTGCACCCTGTTCACTCTTGCATCCCGGCTGCAATTTACCATCTTTTCAGTATTAGTCTTGTTGTGCTAGACTGGGCTGCAAACTCAGTGCAGTAGAAAATATTACTTCATTTCAAAATACTGTTTACCCACAGTTCAATGTAGTCTTGTCCCAGAAGAGGGGGCAGAAAAGTAAGGGGAACAGTGAATTTAATCTATCCCTAGAACCAGCTAGAATTAAGAAAAACAATGGTCCAGTACCTGAATGACAAGGACCTCCCTCAGAAATATCATCCACCTTCCTGTGAACCTCCTCCATTCCTTTTCCTCTGGTTGAAATGATGTGTGGTCATTTAGCTGGAAAGCTGTGTTTTCCTGTACTGTGCTTATCTGTTTGGCTGTGGCCTGCCAGACTTATCTGTACCTTCAGGTAATAAAGTCCATTTGGAACAGTGTCTATCTGTGGATATATTGTAAAAAGCTGGCAACTCTGAAGTTTGCAGATGGTGTTATCAGGACAAGCATTTGCCTATTTTAAACAACTTCCTCATGAGGGGAAGAGGAGGGGCAGATACTGGTCTCTTCTCTGTGGTGAATAGTGACAGAACCTGAGGAAATGGCCTGAAGCTGTGGCAGGGAAGGTTTAGGTTAGATGTTAGAAAAAGGTTTTTCACCCAGAGGGCCCTGAACAGGCTCCCCAGGGAAGTGGTCACAGCACCAAGCCTGACAGAGTTCAAGAAACATTTGGATGATACTCTCAGGCACATGCCATGACTCTTGGGGATGGTCCTGTGCAGGGACAGGAGTTGGACTTGTTGATCGTTGTGGGTCCTTTCCAACCCATCATATTCTGTGATTCTGTGAAGTGGTTTATATTAGCATGTAGAGTTTTGTGGGCATATAATTGATATAGTAGGACAAACTCCCAATGCAGCTAAATCAAATACATCAGCCCTTATTTTGGGAGTACGCCCAAATCTAAGGATGTCTTTAAATTAGAATAAAGTTCAATACTTTGCAATTTGGAAAGTAAAACCACTCAACTGTAATTTTAATTACCAAATGAATTTTAAACCCCAGAAGAGTCAGTTTGAAAAACAATAAACTGTTTGCAGCAGCTGTACCCCAAAATCCTTATTTAAAACACAGCCCCTTTGTCCAGGCATAGACCCATCTCTGCTTTGCACAGCTTCTCAGCCACAGCACAACACCAGTCCCACATCCTATTTAATTGTCCTTTAGGCTCTTGGGCTCAGGCCACACTGGCAGAGCGTCATCCCCCACTGAGTCTCGCTCAGAGGATGGTCCAGCTCAGAACATCCTTCCTATGTTGTGTCCAGCAGCTGCTACTGCATCATCCTGCCCCAGCCCTCAGGGGATATCACTATATCACACTGTAAATGAGCAGCTGGTGAGGATGCAGTCTGCATCCATAGGATAAGCAGGAATTAAAAAAAAAAATAAAAATCTCATTTGGACAAAATTAATCCTGTAGTAATGAATTTATAATACTTTTTACCCGGTTGAGTCATATGTCTGGTCATAGCAGGAATAAATCCCACTGAAAGGGAATTGCTTGGGTGTGCAGGCAGTATTTTACAACCACAGGAGTCATTACTTTCCAGGAAGAGAAAAATAGTCAGAGAAAGAGAAGGAAAAGCAGGCAGCCAAGTATGCCAGACTTGATTTTAGCCCCCTTTACATTGATTTCATCAGAGTAATTCCACTGCAGAGGACACAAGAGTTTTCAGTTCTAACTCTTAAGGATGGTAGAGAATAAAAATAAGAGAAGAGTAATATCTGAAGTTCCTCTAGTCTCACAGCAAATATCTTCTCCACAAATAATTGAGATTTACCTCCCAGCAATTCTTAATGGCCATACTGTAAGTCATATAGGTATTTTACGACACCAAAGCTGTAATAATGTGCTCTGGGTGAGCGGCAGAATAGCTATACAATCAATATGTTTTTGCACGCTTGCATTTTTGATTGGGTTAGTATTGCAGCACAGCCTAAAACAGCAGTATAAATTTAATGGGCTGGCAGTCTTAAAAGTAGGGAAGTATAATAACAGGTGTATTTATTTTTGCTGTGATATGTAACTGATACCACTGCATCAGCCTAATCTTGCTGAGATTAGGCTCTCTTTTAAAACAGAAAAGAAAATACCTGGTACTGGACCTAAGATAAACTTAGTCAGATGAAAATCAAAAGGAAAAGACAACAGGTAGCACTGTAGAACATGTTGTGCAAAGGTAATACATATATATCACACATTTGCAAAACCTACTTCCTCTATCAGTCAGCCCTTTATTAGAGACACTGTATTCAGACAAATTGAACAAATCCTAAAACATGTAAATCCCTAACACTACAAATACATCTTTTCCCAAAGTTATGAAGTACTATAAAACCACATAGGTTTCTTTTTTTCTTGCTTTTTGACATGATTGTTGTTGGATACTTAAAATTTATGAGTTCATAGATGAGTCCAACCTTGCAGTATACCAGAACTGGAGATGATACCTCTTCTAACTACATGTGCTTTACCACAGACGTTAAAAACAATTACTTAGGAATAGTTATTTCTAGGAATTCTGAAAATATTTTAGTTATAATTATTGTCATTACAGAAAAGTCTGAAACATTTCCTTTAATCATTCAATACACAGCTCCATAACCCCAAACACTTGAAAACTATAACTTTGCTATGTTTTCTTCTTACATATGTGTCTATATGTACATACACACACATATATACGCACTATTAGAAACTGAGTGTCAAGAAAAGCAGAACCTTTACATTTCCTTATTTTTCTCTATGTTTGCAATAGGAATATAACTGTAGATACCACTTTTGCCATCTACAAAAATTGGACCAGCTTAATTTCAGATCCTCTTGACAGACACAACAACCACTTAGGCTCTGCTTTTCCCACTGTCATTTTTCATTCTTACCAAAGTCTGTTAGCTCTAAGAGTATATTTTTGGGTCATACATTCAGTTTTCATGCAACAAACCCATCTCCCTTTTACACTGCCCCGAAATGACTAAATCTTGTGCCTAAAACCAGGCTTGCACTGCTCAACTCCGTTTCAGCTTTTACTCTGCTGTGCACAGGAAAACCAGTTTGCAGTTGTGGCATTGACTAGACCTAGTTATACACATAAACATTAAATATTACTTATTTTTGTGCTCTTCCAGTAGTTCAAAAAGTAGCCTAAACCATGCAACATATAAGCACGCCTTACAGGGCCTGGGTCTATTTGCGGAATGATAAATTATCAGTAATTCCTCTGAGCCCCACTAATCAAGGCATTCTAATTGCCACATCTAGAATGCCATCAACTGACAATGGTGACAGAGGGAGTTCAGAATATTAAACATTTTGAAGAACTATGCCTTAAACAGAAACCTTCCTGAAGTCATAGTATCTCCTCAAATTGCTCATTCTGTGAACTCAGAAAGAGAAAAAAAATGAACAAAAAAACCAGTTAATCATTTCAGAACTTTTTTCCAATTTGTATTAGTGATTAAAGATCCATTTCCTAATGGTTGGGAATAAAAGTCTATCTTGAGAGCTGAAGTCACATAAGTCAAATTCTCCAGCATAACTACCACAGAGTACATGTGCATGAGGTTGTTCATTTGTTAGGAGGACTAGTGGCTTGGAAATGTGGGGTGGTGGTGGAAATGCTGGAAGGGAGGGTAAGCACAACAGAACATATCTAGAGAAGTCTGCAGAGCTCTGAACTCTCAAAGGGAAGCCCTAAGGTGTATGTACACTGAAATAAGTGCACCTGGAGAACAGCAAATATGTGGCTGGGTCCCTGGGAGTACTCACTAGCAGGAATATTTCACAGTGAGCTGCAACTGTGTGATAAGAAAAATAGGCTTCCTTTTGGGGAAAGTGTTCTGGAGACATGTTTTTAGATGGTAAAAAAAGATTCCTCATTTTGCAGAATATGGCGAGATCATAACCATTGGCCTCCTACATGTATTTTTGCTGTAACGAGAACTTAAAAAAGCAATGGTAGCTTGTCTTATTCTTCATTTAATATTAACTAACAAAGTGATTTAATTTGTTTTAAGCAACAATGGATGATAAACAACAGATATTCCAAAGCATGAGATGCTTTGGGTGAAGACATGCAGTACTTGGACCTGGAAGGTGCCTGTTACATTAATTTCTTTTAGGTGGATCCTGCAGCCTGGACTGACTTGATGAAGCCAATAGAAAGCAAAGGGCTACTCATTTGAACAGTGGCAGCAGTAGGCGGCACCAAGTTTGGCAATTTTGCTTTATCCCTTTCTAAAACTTGGCCTTTGAAAATCAACATGTAAATTTTATTTCCAATTTTTAGCTCAAAAAAAAGCTCTGGGTAGGGGGAATCAAATTCAGTAGGGGAAAAAAAAGGACCATATAACTAGGGCTACTGCTTCCATTTAGTGGGATGGACAACAATAAGAATAAATAAGAATACAAAGACAAGATAAATCAACTATGCTACACATCTGGTAATACATCTTATTTTACTATATTTGTTATCAAGATGACATGCAGTCTAGAACTTCATGGCAAACACACTGGCAAAAGCCATAAATCATGAGAATAACAAGGCTCGAAGGAACAAGGCTTACAAAGACAACCCCAAGGGTAACTTTCTTAGATACCAGTAAATAAATCCCTAAAGGCAAGGAACTAAAGTACAGCAAACCTAGCAACCACACTAGCACCCGAATTGAGGTCTGGAAGAGCAAGGATGTGCAGTTCCACACTGTCCAGTTGTGGGACACAGATGCAACAGAGTCAAAACTTGTAGGCCTGTAAAATTCCACCACGGGGGTTGAGTTCAGAGTCTGGGGACTTTCTCTTTGTACTTCCATGATTGTTATAACCAGGCAATTAGAAGAGGTGTGAGAAGGGCTAACTAGAGATGCCAGCCTTTTGGGAGTCAGCAACAGTTCCGTTGGGTTGTCTGGTAGGCACTTCTTTCCCTTTCCCCCGCAAGCTAAATTTAGAAGGATATTGTTGTCATCAGGAAGACTACTAACCTCATCATCTGGCAGGCATGTTTCAAACCTGCAAAATGGGCACACTATGACTCCTTGTGGGGAATCACCAAAGTCTATGATCTTGCAAAGGCATTTGGCACATACTCTGTGACAACACTCCAGTACTTTTGGTTTTCTCTGTCGCAAGTTATAGCGGTTGTAACATATCTTGCACTCAAGCTCATCTGAGCTCTGGGTCTCCAGGGACTCCTCTGGTAGCTGAGTGGTCATTTCTTCAGATGGTTTTTAGACTTGCAGAAAGAGAAGTCAAGGGATGAAGAGGTCAGTCAGTCTTGTCTTAGAACTTTTTCCTATCACACATCTCAAACAGGAAAAAAGGAGATGACATCATTGAAAAGCATCAGTAGGCATCATCCATTTTCAACTTCTGCTAGAGATTGTGCACTGCATGTCCTTTAATCCAAGCCAAGCACCCATCTGAAAAAAACAAAGTGGAATTTTTGGGGAAGGCAAAGGAAAAAGCAGGAAAGGAAAAGGTAAGGGGAAAGGAAAAGGAAAAGGGAGAAAGAGAGGGAGAAGGCGAGGGAGAGGGAGAGGCAAAGGGACAGTTTTAGCAGGTGAAATATACAAGTTTTACTTTTTACAAGATCAGCTTTCTTTGCTAAAAGTACCTCTAAGGTAGTTTTTTCCTGTGGCATATGGGGCCTATATAACAGTCATGCTGATAAAATGGCATCATGCTGCACAGATTTGTTTTAGACTTGTAGCTCTGACTGGCTCAGCCCATGAATTTCTCAGCAGAAGATGCAATCTGATCACTGACCTGTGACAGTTTGTTTAAATTCTGGTTTCCTAAGGAAATGAGACCCGACTCCTGGAGCTTTTGGTCTTTCCTGGTAACTTGTGAACCCGCTGACCAATTTCAAACAAATCAGCAGAGGGGCCACAGTACTGAAGATAATTAAGTTTCTGAAAGGAAATGAACACTGGCAATTGGGTAGAGGAGAGATATTTATGATAACTACCATTTTATCCTGGGGGGTAATGGCCAGCCAGCAAACCCCTCTCTCTGCTCTGAACGGGCAACATGCTGTCTGTTGCTCAGCCAGAGAGGAGTTAAACCCAGGGGGAAACCGGTGATATTCTGGGGAAATAAAGAGTTTGTGGGAGTGGAGTAGGTATGAAAGAGGGCTGGGGTTATTGCAAAGAATTATGTGGGGACCTAGGTAAAATTTGGAAAAGATCAGGCTTTATTAATTTTTCTGCTTGTGGAACAGCTCATTTTCTCCACCCAGCTGTGGGACACGTGATTACAAAAATGAGTGTTCTTTAGCTTGCAACAAATGTCTCCTTGGATATGTGGCTGCTAGGGTGAAAGCTAACGTGTCTCTCAAGGGCATTTGCCAGATGCACTGGTTTTCGAGTGTTTCATGACTGTGACAGCTGTTTCACACCTCAGCTGAGGAGAGGTCTGTGGTACACTTGCAGTGCTGCATGCCCACTCTGCACAGCAGTTTTGCTACCACACCCATCAGCTGCCCTTAAACAAATGTCATATTTCGTAATCATGCATTTTCATGACTTCAGGAAACAGTCCTTGTATTATATACACGAAATTAATCAGGAGTATATACTCTGGAGATCAAAAATCACCAGCATTTAAAAAAGCAGCTCTATCTGACAGAAGACAAAAACTTGCTCGAGATTCAGGCATATCACAGCATTGCATTTTACATGCTTTCAAACTCATGTCTTCAGTGCTAGAGTAGCAGGGAACTTGCCACAGTCAAATGATGGGGTCAGCACTTGTGTCTAGCTGCCTTTTGCATCATCAATAAATATCACACACACTGAATATGAAAAAGTTGCCTCTTTCAATAAACTTATTTCTTGACTATGCATTTCAGTAAATGTCTGATTCCTTTACCTTTTCCTTGGGAAGTTTTTACTCACTCCTAGCATTCAGATCTTTGTCCTTTTTTTTTTTTTTTGAGGTCAATGCAGGAAGCAATTCTTTTAAGCAGTGTGATCCTTCCATCAATACATTTTACCTGCCAACCATCAGGTACAGTAAAGTCTCTTTCATGGGCCTCTTCTTCTTACTGTCTTTAAGTATTTTCTGTTCTCTCTCTTAACTTTCTGTAAATCCATCAGAGGATGGAAAGACATAACAGAGAAGGATATATAACTTCTATAAGCAACATAATTTCTAAAACTCATTTCCTGGATTTTAAAACAAAGATGTAAACATCAGACAATCCAGTAACAAAAAACCCATGACAACATAGTGAACAAACCCCACATATTTCTGTAAGAATTGTTAAGAGACATGGCCCCCTCCCCATTCAATTATCTCAATATCCCTGCCTCTTCCAACTTATTTCTTTAGTGGCCTAAATGTTTTCATCTCTATCTGACTGTTGTTTTTATTATTTGTACTGTGACTACATTTGTGGTGTGTTCCATTAGGCAAGGCAAACACAAGACCAACCATCCACAGCATTCAAAGTGTACAAGCTAAACATCATCTAAGACACCAAAAGAACATCTTCTACAGAATTTATAACCTATCCTTTATCCTTTGTTACACTGTATGCTTCCCTGTTAATTTCTACTCCTCTTTTTATTTCATTCCAAATATCATCTTCTAGATGACTTTTAGGTAGATATAAATGTCATGAGATGCTAACTTTCCAAAGGATAAAGAAACCACAAAATGGACCAAAAAAAGTGAAATGCCAGCCTACAGGAAGGCAAAGCACTGCTGAAAAATTAAGAAGCTAAACAAAAAAGCAATCGTTTTTAACTTTTACCTCTTGAATATCATTTATCTTCTATACCTGAGGTGAATTAGGATTATTAACAAGCTAAGGCTGGCAAACATTGTCCTATGATATAAGACTAGATTCACGATAAACCAAAAATCTTCCAGAAAATGGGTCTGCTGCTTATCGAAAATTATGACCTTTCTCTGAAAACTCCCAACTTGAAAAATCTTTGCATTTTAGTGTTTATCTTTCTAATGAATATGACAAGCTTTTCACAAAAACCAGCCTGCTTTCCAACCAATTCTATTTGGACATGGATCACTTCCCTCTGAATCAGCTTTAAAACTGAATGTGTTTTCCTATATGGCTCCTATAAGTGCCAAAATTTAGCATTAAAACAAGGAGTAGCAAGTCCCTGGGACTAGCAGTGCCCCAGGTGCTAAACTGGGATTATTAGCTCCATGTCCAGAGCACAATGATCCTCCTATTGTAGTTTCTGTCATGAACTAGTCTACAAATTATTTTCAGACTTTTTTTCTTTAATGTTCTGTACCAGACGCTTCACAGAGTCTCTACAAAACATATCCATCAATAATAAAACATCATTGATTATTTTTTCTTTGGTTAACTTTAGATGTTGTATTTCTCCTTATGTGTCCTAGTGTGAACACTGCTTACTACTATGGGTTATTTAAACGTCTTTTCCTTTGAAAATTAAAATTCAATCACCAGTTCTTATTAATGCTCTTCATACATTTTTTACCTTCTCAGCTCTGTGGTGGTTTTAGATGCTTCTCTGAGTTTTTTGCTTTTCTGATTTCTTACAGAATTTTTTTATTTTTCCTTCTCAACACCCACTTTCCTGCTCTTTTTTTTTCTCTGCTGGGAACTGACACCTTTTTGAATTTAAATAATGCTGCCCTTCTGTTAAATACACCACATACCCTAAAAAGTTCTCTGATCAGAGACTTATTCAAAATATAAGGAAACTGAGGATTTTATAGAAATCTGACTTCAAATTATCCTTATTTCTTGAGGAAATGAAATGTTTCTTCAGAAATATGGCCAGCTGTGTCTTCAAGCAAATTCTACTCTATGTGAAAGATTTTCTAGCTTTTCTTTTGCATGCCTCCCAGGTGGGTATTCACTGGAAGCAGGCAGAATAAGAAATTAAAGAATGGAATAGCTTAACTGCTGTCCCTCTGAATCCTGTTCCCTCACCAAAAAGGTGACAATTCACATACTTCTCCTTGCTGTGTGTTGAAACCAATACTACACAGAAAAAAAAAGTGATTGTGTCTATATGTTCATGTTTTGTCCTCCTCTTCGGAACATGTTTTTTATGATGCCATGAAAAGGTATGTCCCTATTACATGCTCCAATACTCCACTAATATTTGGGCTATTTTAAATACTGGACTACAACTTGCATGTAGTTGCAACTTCTTTCTGACCTTGACATCCAGGGGGCAGTCAAGTAAAAAGTCCTGAGTGCAAGTCCTATGATAAGCCTAACCTCTTTCTCTTCAACTAAAAAATTGCTAGTGATTGGAGGTCAAAGTGAGGTCCCATGTCTATTTTGAAAACACTGAGTTTATTTTTATTAATTCTGTTGTTAGTTTAAACCACTCCTTATGTCCAGTTTTCCACCTGAACTTATTTTAGATAGACTTATCTCACCTGCCAACAGACACAGGTTGTAGCCAGGGAAACTTCAATTAGAGACTAGAAAAAAAAATATTTCACAAGGTGTTCAAACACTGGAACAGGTGTCAAGATAGGTAGAAATGAAATCTTCAACCTTACAGATATTGAAAACTTCAGTGGATACAACCCTGGTCAGGCCAGTCTACCTTGGAATTTTGCCCTGCTGTGAGCAAAGGAAACAGGATTTTTGCAGAGATTCCTTCTAACCCAAATTATTCTATGATTTACTGCTTTGGTATCCTGAAGTCACTCTATGTGATCTGTTTGAGAAGCTTACTGAGTAAGGAATCAGGCTGACATTTGTCTGTATAGCTAAACACTGCTCCTAGATACTAGTTCTTTCATTTAATATATGAATTCATTTTTACAAGCAAGCCTAGAGACCTTCTCATATTTTGTCTTCCACAGAACCTATCTAATGAGATCAACGCAATCCAATTGCAGAACTTCTCATTCCCGTGTCTAATATGTAGCACATAGCAGCTTTCTGAACAAAATATTAACTACTAGACACGTACAATGATGACAGCATCCACTGCAGTTAATTCAAGAACAAGCACATCTGTTACACTACGACAAGCACTTGTCTTTTGTAAGAGTCCTGACTAAGCACTGCAGGAGTGAATCCATCATTCCCATCGCTGCTTAAGCTCTGACTCCCTCTCTTCCCCTTCCCGTACCTTACAAACTTCTCTACCTGAACATTTTACTAAAAAGGTAAAAAAGCTGAAGCCAGAGAGGCATCTTCTGGATGGCAGAAGATCACCAGCAGTCCTCACAGTGCTCCAGTTGACTGCTGGAGGGCTGTCCCAGAAGCAGAGGGAATATCCTCCCTTGAGAGCAAGAGGAGGTGACCCACAGGACGAGACAGAATAAATAACAGCAAGCTCTTATGTGTGGTCCCAGGTATGGCCAGACAGAGTGCACAGGACTACATCAGCCCAAACAGGCCACTGGCCATTGATCAGTTTTCTACAAATTACTGCTCTGCAACTGCAGGCTTTCTTCCCAGGCATGGAAAGAAAGGTGAATGGGCTCTGCAACATGTTATGGCCCTTCTTTGCACTAATCTATCAAACACTGTGTAGACAAAGTGTTCATGAGAGACCAGAAGCAATTACTTGTAGATGAAACTCTCAATATTGGAGCTCAGTCATTCTGACAAGGCAAAGTAAATGGGAAATTTGTGCTTCTCCTCCCTAATGAGAGATCATCTTTGCCTAGTTCATCAGACCAACCTTTTATCATTCATTTCTTGCAGTACTTTTTTTTCAGGGAATTTGTCAATATTTCACATATAACCTAAAATGAATATATGAGGTCAGCAAGGAACTTCCATAAGATATCATCCATGGAGCCAACCAACATGCAGCATTTTCAAAGGTTTTAAAAGTTTCCTCTAAATGCAAACCAAGCATATTTAGGAAATATGAGAAGGGAAGTAGAGAGAAAAATAGATACAGAGAAACTTACTTTCCAAGAAAAACAACTTCTTCCTAAGGTTCACTTGAGAGCACACAAGAAAAGCCTATTCTTCTCCACATGGGCAAGAACTAGTGAAAAGGAGGGAAACAAAATTAGTAAAGCAGGAATACAGCTGGGAGATTTTTCAGTCTGTTTTCTCTGAAAGAGAGGAAGTAGTCCAACTTCTCTAGTTTGGATAGAAATACCCATATGTTAAGATTTTCATTTAGAGAAATATACTGGGTAAATCCCATTTACTAAAATTATTTCTGTAACATAATCCAGTTATCTTTATAGATCTGTTGTTGATTTTAAGCTTCTTTCAATATTATGCGCTAAACACTCTGAAGTGCTATCTCTTCTAGCAACCACATATTCACAAATGCTAGCAATTCACTAAAAAAAAAAACCCAAAGGCAAGGCAACCAAAGAGATAAACTGTGCTTTGAAAGAAGAGTTGTAAAAACATATCAAAATACTTTCCTTCACAAGTGTCATAGAAGATCTTTGATCACTTCTACTTTTCCAAACAAGCTGCAGTCTCTTCTCCAACACAGACCAGAAAAGGACCATATCCTGTAGGCCACTGCCTTCACATTTGAGCAGCTTTGCTGCATTCTGACTCAGCAGGAAATGACCATCGCACCAGATTTTTCCAGCTTGTGTTAAGCACAATGCAAAAAAACCCACCCCAAACTGCTTTACTAATCTGACATTTGAATAGACTACATTCAAAGTGCCAGCAGCTATCACATGTTCAACCTGTTTCATGCCACATTTCTGCTAACAGTGGATGGGTTTTAACAATGGGCATTTCCCTGTCAACTCCAATCAATGCGAGACTTTGCACCAGAGCTACAGAATGTGACATACTGATCCATGCTCAGTTTATGGTCAGCTGTATAAACTGCTATGAAAAATGCCTTCATTCTTTTCACAAAAACTTAGTTTTCAACGGCATAGGTAATGAGGTTGTTCCTCCAATAACTACGCGCGAAAGAGAAACTCTGCAACATATACAGCAAAAAGTTGTGTATTATTGACTGCTTCACAAGACATTAATACAAAACAGAAGCATTTTTATCAGAAGTTATTGTGACAATATTTAGAGTCCTTTCTTGATCTCTCTCAATCCTCTACAATAATGTCACAAAACTTCAAAATACAGAAAATTATAGTTTTTCATATTTGAAGTGGAATTCATGGGTCTCTATTCATTTAGTTCAGAAGTCATGTAATATTAATGTGTCATCTCATACTAAAAAAAAAAACCAAAACAGTCAATTTTTATTTTTTTTTTTTTTTTACTACTCCTCTCCCCTTCCTATTAAGTAAGTAGGGAGATTTTCATCTAACGCAGAGTTCACTTAATTCACAATAGTGACATTGGCTCTTAGGGTACTTTCTACATCCTTTGCATGTGCACATTCAATATCATCAGATCCCATTTCTTTTTAACAATATAATTTGCAATACTTTTTCATTATTCCACTAACTCACATTATGTGTCAGGTAGTAGTAGAAAATGGTATGAATAAACGTTGAGTGCCTTATTGAAATCCTACTATTCTCAATTACTTACTTTCTAGCTACGGGCTACTACAGCATTGATATGAATCTTAAAACTGACTATGGTGTAGAAAATAATGTTTTATTATTTAGGCTCGTAGGCAAAAGCAAACCCTCTTCCAACATTTCTTAAGAAGAAACTCTCCTTCATATAGAATTCATGAGCTATTTATATAGCAATATGCCGAATGACTTCTTAATGTGACATACGGTTGTGGGCTGCTTTGCAGCTGTTTTAAGAATAAAACTAATAAAGGACAAAGGATCTGAGCTCTTATGAGTTGTCTTGGTTTAAACTGGCTTAATTAGATTATGTTGATAATCTAAAGGAGGTGGCTCGAAATTTGTATCTAACACGGTAAGTTTTAATTTTGGAAAGACACTAGTTAAAGAGAATTAATTCCTTTAAAGTTATTTTTAATTGTTTCACAACCTGCTTGCTTGAGCTGTTTTAGCATTTTCTCTTGTATGGTTTTCTCACTGCCAGTGGCTTTTCCTTTATGACTCTGACACCAATAAATGATCTACTCCAGTAAAAATATATTTCACGATAGAAATCATGACCTTACTATTATTGCAGGGAAAGGTTAGACATTCTCCTTTTTGGTAGCAGGGGTGGGTTTTGGCAGTTTTATCAAATAAGATAGAGTTCTGTTACTCTGCTCTAGTGGTTTTGCCCTTTAGAAGCTCTTCTGAGAATTGAACAGACTGTAGGACATGGATTCTAGAATATGACTTGAAAAGATACAAAATTATAAATAAATAAAAAGCTTCCCAGTATTACTTAATACAGGCATAAATATTTAATTATATGACCTACAGATATGTCTAGCATTTTTCTTTATATTAGACATTATTAAAAGCCAATATGACTTTGTATTAGGTTTCAGAACACATGATGATAGCACTGTAGAATTTTACATCCTTGCTTTGCTAGCTACTGTATGCTTGGATGTAAGTAATTAAAATAAGTCCAGAAATGCAAGCAAATAACTTTTACTTCTTTAATAAAAATTACTTGTGCTGGAAGACATGAAGTGACATACTCAAAAGGTAAGATCCCCAAAATATGACAGAATTCCTTTCTTTGGACATATTTTCTATGTCATATAATTTGGGAGGGAGCAGGTGAGACAAAATTACAGAAAATTAAACTTGATTACATCATCCAGGGAGAAATTCCTCTTCACACATGGGAATCATTTTAATGCATTATAAGTAAGTTCCAATTAACCTTCAAAATAAGACTTAAATAGAAAGTAAGTGTGGCATTAGCTGTGTTCTAATGAAGCTGAAAACAATCCCAGAACAGACTAGAAATGAAGGTGTACTTCTTGCTTTTTCTATTGTCATTAAGAACAATCCATCTAATACAGGTATGTTTAACTCGGTTCATTCTGTTTCGGACATTTTTGAGGATATGAGTATATATAAAGATTTTACTATATTGCCTATTTTATCTCAATAGATTAGTGCAATCAGGAAATAAAAAGGGTAGGGCATTATACAGGGCAGTACTGCTACTGAATTTTATGTGTTCTTTACATATATTTGGTAACAAGGTTTTCTCATTTAACTACTGCTCAGATATTTGCATGTTATCCTGTGCAGAAAGGAAACGGTAAAAAAAAAACGGCAGTTACTTCAGTCACAGAATGTTTGAAAACTGAATGTCAAAATATTCCAAATCCAATACAGATTTCCACTTACAAACAACTTTTCCAGACCTGGTCTTCCAACATCATGTCCTTTCTGAAATGCTGGCAAGCAAAATCCAATCTAGATGATGTTGCAGAAAGTACTAATATCTTGAAAAGTAAGGGTCTGAAGAAACAACACTTTAACCTGGATGCAGTAAACTGTAATTTTAATATTTAATTTAGTTCACTTAAAGCACACATCTAAAAAATAGTTATTGCTGGGATAAAAATTATTTTTATTTTAGCAATATAGCAATAGTTGACATATAATCCCTCCTAACTTGACATTATTATATCTATTATTATAATAACATCATTATAATCACTAGAGTATCAATGATGTAACTAAGAAAAAATTTTCAAAAAATCTTATTGATGTATTTTAAAAAAAAGGTAAACTCAAAACCCTGAGATGCCATAAAAATACAATAGATCTTGCAGTAAAGTTGTATGTCTTCAATTGCCTTCATGGGAAATGAATGATTCCAATGGACAAGTGTCAATGAGGAGGCATTTACTTTGACAGTAACATATACTGCCCTCTTAAAAAGTATTTGTGAGAAAAAGTCCATTTGGCCTGATTTACACACCATATGCAATGAATAGTCACTGTATGCACACCCATCATTCTAGATGCAGGTACGTGAAATAAAATTGCATGCATTTAAAAAGTGGATGGAAGCAATTAAATTAATTTGTGTCAAATGATACACACAGCTTTTATTCTATTCCTTTAAGGAATACAGGATCATATCAAACAAGAGCAGCTTTAAGTATTACTCTGGAAGCATCTTTGTAGCTATTGGGGTTGATCCAGGACTGTCAGAGCTCCATAAATTGCTACATAACCAATCTCAGAATCGCCGGAGTGTTCTGCTGGTGAGACTTGCTTACTGAGATTAATGCTTATAAAGGACATAAACTTCAGAGAGATTGATATGAATTGTTCTGCTTTTAACATGTTATTTAGCAGTGCAATGTGGTACTTTTTAACCCATTCTGAACTCCCAGAGAGAGTTGAAGTGCTACTGGATGGAATACTTCAAGTAAAGGACAGAATCCTTATGGGCTGAGACTCTACATACAGCAATAATACAGAGACTACACTCTGTAAGCAGACACTTCGGTATGATTGCTTTCCCAAGAGAGATCCTCTCCATCGGTAGTCTCAATGTCTCCTTGAGAGTTAGTTTTGGAGAGTTAGCTTTGAAGGGTTAGCCCTCACCAGACCTCAGATTTTGGGTCACATTTTATTCAGCGGACAAAAGAAAAATCACCTCCACTTACTATGTGCATGTCATCCCTAAAGCACACAGGAATCTGTGAGGATGAGCTGAAATATGATATCCTCTGGGTATTTCTGAAGGCATCATGGTCACCAGGGTCACCCTGAGACCTGTGGGTAGTGCTACTTCTGTGAGCACGTTCAGGGCTGGAGTGCCCTTTGAATGGTATAAGAGGAGCAGAAAGATGCTGCAATTTATTCACAGCATGTATCAGAATCAGTTAAGAATGTTGTGTACCTCCCTCACATGTGTTTCTGATAGAAATATACTGCCACTTACTGCCGTGGCAGCAAATCCAATCAAGTCTAAATCGTATCAATATGAACCTGCAAAAAATCGGAAAATCTGCAGTTAGAAAATGTGTTTCAGCAAGTGCTGCATAATTCTATCTTGGGACAAGGACAACCTGGACTTTATAAATTTTCCACCATCCTAAAGAGTTACACTGACCAAGACTCACAAACTCAATGAAGGGTATGAAACTGTCTTTGCTTTGAGCAGAGCTACAGCATTTTGATGCCATTTGTAACTACAATGGTTGAAAGGTTAAATTAAATGAAAATGTTTGAAGTCTGCTAGTTGAGCACATTTAAAATACAAAATGCATGAGAGGAAAGTATGCTTCAGAAATTTTGGAAGTAATCAAGGCATATTCAGAAACAGCTTGTATATTAAACTAATTAGAAAGGAAAAAAAAGCAACTAACACAAAACAGATAGAAAGAACATAAAATGTAATTCTAAAAGTTTAAAAAGCAACACAGTCCACAGAGATTCATTACACTTGCCTATTAACCTGGTTTAGTGTAAATTAGTAACTGAAACCACGTATTGGTATATTCTTAACTGGTAATAATTAATGGGGATTTTAGTTTAAGTGTTTTGCAACACGTAGTACAAGGCTAGAAAACTAGAAAATAGAACACTAACAAGTTCTGAATTTCATTTAATGTAATAAAAATTACAACATCAACACAGCAGCTCTTTAGTGAGTATTCTCAAGGATATCGGGTTTTCTATACAAATGAACAGTTTGGCTGAGGCTTATGGAATAAAGCAGGAAATTAAAAAGCATTTCTTGCCTTCTACTAACTAAGAAAAGATTTTTTGATAGAACAGAAACATAACCAGGAACATCTTAAAGTACCAGATATTTTAAATGACAGTTTTCTTCAAAACATTTAAAATAATGAATCTCCTCTGCTCTGCTTTTACTTAAGCAAGTGAATATAAGGCTTCTGAAAGTTCTACAATGTAAGTCTCTTTTCCAAAAAGTAATACTAGAAAGATGCGCTAGTAAGTGAACTAATTAACTAGACATTAGGGGACAACATGTATTTCACTATGTCTTCACTTCCAGTGTGCTGAATGCATACAATTTGCAAAGAACTGAAGACCTGGGGAAAAAACCCTATATAAATATACTGTCTTTTTGGAAGCTAAAATGCACTAGCCTTTATTTATGCTATTACTTTTCCATAGAAAGCTCCATGTTTGAAGCACCAGTACAGCATACTGCTGTTTGTTAGCCTACTAAACTGAAAAGTTACAAGTATTGCAATAATAATCAGGGCAAAAGGCAGGATAGCATCCACTCTGAATCTGACTTTTTCACAACTCTGCAAACATAGACCACATAATTTACAGCAGGTTAATATACACCTTTTTCCTCTGGCTTGGCTTCTTGACAGAAAGAACTCCGTGAAATTGATTAAAATCCAATTCTGCTCCAGAGTCAAATGATTACAATATTAGTTGAGCGCTTCTGAGCTCATATTTGTCCTTCTCTGCTTCTAGAGGGCTCTTTCAGAAGGTGCACTCAAAGAAAGTGCATTCTGAGGGGTATTTCCCATTAATTGTGGTGGATATATTTCGCAACAGTGGGTACATCTACACTTTAAACTGCAGTGCAGTGTTGACATAACTGAGCCATATCCAACCTAGCTATAATAACATGCAGTTCTGGATGAGCTAAGTTAATCTGTCTTGTAGGAGAATCAGTCAACCTTATGTACCATTTCCCACTCTATCATCCTGTGCTAATATGCTGAGGCTTTTCTATAACCTATGCCAATATATCTTGCCTATCTGTAAGACATCACCGTAGAGTGTTGACAGAAGCTACATTTTGAAATGCAATAGGACATACCTAAAAGACAGTAAAAGTCGTACCTTTCCTTCTCAGATTCCAAACTTAGACATGTCTCAGTTTGAACCGGGTATCTCAGAGGATCAGTAACCACAGAAAACGGTGTCTTTCATTTCCATTTACTCAAAATTTTATGCAAATGTCATTATTCACATTATGTCTGTGTTACTCCATACAGATACCTTTCAAAAATTTTTTATACCCATAAATGTCTTGTGTGATTGAAGTGACAAGACTTACACTAGAAGGCTTGAGAAACTTGAACTTTCATGATTTTTCTCCTGAGAGGCTCCTGCTTCTGAGTGGGCTTCACAGAACACTGCTATATGGACAGATCATAAGACAAAGGTGGATTGAGGGAGAAGCAGCTGCTCCAGCAGTGAATTTTATGTGAAGTAGATTCACTAGACAACCCTAGTATCCATTTTGCCTTATTAATGAAGCACTCCTTCTCCACAGCAAAAGGTAATACTATATCACTCTGTCTATGCCCAAATCTCTAGCTTTCAATGATCCCACTCAACTGCATAAAATAAAAAGCTCTGTACAGCATTTTTAGAGATGTATTTATGGCATAGTACAGCAACAAAATCATTCTCTCCTTTTAGGTCAGAGTCGTTAATTCTTTTGATAAGCAAAATGGCAATACGGCATATTGATAATCCATTCGACAGAGATCCTCTTGTATAAATCAGGAGTGATTCAACCAAATGAGGTGCAACACTTGCAAATATGTCAACAAATCACATTGGCTTGTCTTAAAAGAGCCCTTTGTCTGGGGAAAAAAGTCTTCCTGTTACTTTCCTTATGGTTGCTTGTAGCTCTAAAGAAGTGTTGAGAAAAACTTTACTTGAGGGATTTGTTCAATAAATCTTGTCACTGACTTTACCTTGGAAAATGACAGCAGGAAATAAATCTTGAATGCAAACATTTTCTTAGGATGCACATGCAGGCCTTTCAGGCAAAATTCTTATTTATTTGGGTAACAGGGAGAAATTTGGTAGGATTAAGCACTAGTAGAATACTGTATGCTTTTCTTCATTGTTGTTTCATAGATCAGAAACTTTTTTGACGTTTCTAAAATTTGTTACTGCCTCATTTATTCAATTTCTTAATTTGTAATCCCTGCTAAGGCAAAAGTCATACTGGATTGACTAAAAAAGTGACACAAACAGCCATTAATTTCTCCTTGGCTCTGTTACTAAAAAAAAATTACTATTTTTTTAATTGTCATATTATTAAATCTTGGAAACAACTGTGCTTCATAATATATAACTTCAACTAAGGAACATCATCAGTAAACAACTATGACAGCATCTAGTCATTCATAAAAACTGCAGGACACTGTTCTCTTCCCCAAAAAGATAAAAGTTCTTTTAATACACTGAGTTGTGCAGAAAGGTGCAGACAAGATCTCAAGGACACTGTTTATGAATACATGAATTGTGGCAGCCCCATTGGCAGGATATCAAGTCTGAAGGACTTACTGATCAAACATTATGTGAATGAAGTATTTGATACACTCACATAGACTTGGTATCATATCCAAACGAGACACTGCAGACTCAGATGTGTCTCATATTTTGTGAACGCGCCAGGTGGAACCATTGGCTTCTAACACCAGTGGTTCTGAAAGAACTTGAGATCCCACTCACCATCAACAGCAATCCTTACCTCACATGGCAAGATTTTAACCTAGCTACTCAGAGAAACAAAGTAGAGTGCTACACATTATAATTCTCTTTAAAGACTGTAAAAGGCATCTTACAGCAACACCTTAATAACCACATCATTAAGCACTAGACCTAAATGGAACAAAAAAAGGACCTTCTAAGTAAATGCTCACTATCTTTTCTAAGCACTCTGAAGTAAATCTTACTCTTGCTTATATTTGTGCAAAGCCACTTAGCTCAGTTCCATTGAGTTACTAATGTGGCTTGAGTGTAACTGAGCACAGAAAGCAATTTACAAGATTGCTATCTGAGAGTCTTGGGATCCTTACAGAAGAGAGCTGTGAAGTAGGGAAAAGACTTCAGCAGTATGATGAGTTTTATGTAGGGAGTGGATAGAGAGAGCTAACTGTGAGTGAAGAAAATTCAGGAAAAAGCTTTCCAAATTGGCATGTTAAGGAAATACAGCAGAAAGCAGGTACAGGGGGAGAAGGTCTGAATGGCATAAAACCAAGTTTGAGCTGATACACAAGATGAATTTGTGGGGAATTTCAAAGATACAGTATTACACACTTTAGGAAGATGGCCAAAAAAGGTACAGGGGGTTTAGATAAGGGGAAGGGAAGCCATAGAAGAGTCAAGTCACCTAAGAAAGTGTAGGTTACAAGGTATATGTTACATTTTACAGGAGTCAAAGTAAGAAAGTATTAAGGCACAGACAGAGGTGGGAGGTGAGGAAAATTTTGAGTGTTATACAAGAATAGATCATGGGAAATTTTGGTAGCAATCTGAATATGAAAAGCAATGGAGATATGACATATGGCTTCTGTTGCCCACCACACTGATGAGAATGAATGTGATAAATAGTAACAGAATGACAGAGCAGGAAAGTATGTAGGAACAACATGTAATTTTGACACTGGAAATACCCATAAAATAGCTACATTGAAATAGCAGAGTTCAGGAGAAAACTGTTTTATTTTGTTGTACAACATTTACTTCCTGAGTTGTAAGACCACCAACATGACAAATGGCTTGGTTCATCTAACAGAAAATTCTATTAAGGGTACGAGGGGGTGTCACAGCAGATCCTTTAGTGTTTTTAAAAAACAGTATTTTCTCAGACAACAAGCAAACCAAGAAGCACAACTCCTGGCCTGTGGTAGAGCTGACAGATGTGCATAATTTCGAGTAACATGCCTTTATTCTATATGTCCAGCAATACTGCTGTAGAGCTGAATGAGAGAGATTATTTGTGGCTCCAGGCTCATACAATCAGCTTAGCATCATAAAGAACACAACAAGATGAGGTCTGCAAATTGGAAAGTTCAGTCTGGGCACTGTTGTTTTTTTTTTCAAGTGGATACATAATCCTCATTGTTTGTCATTGATCCTGTCTTAGTCAACAATTGAGACAACATTTCAGTCGCAGGTCCCTGAAGTTCAGAGGTATATAGCCTTCTGATCAGAAAGACACACTGCATGGAATCTTTTTAAGTGCAAGATTATTTAACATGGTCAAAATAACCCCTCTTGGGAATGGGAAAATAACTTTTATGCTTTGCTTAGAAATATTTTGGTTTGGTTTTGCTTTTTTCTTTTTTTGGTACCTCCATGACTCAAATCCATTTTTAAAAAAGAAAACAACATTTAATCCTCACCTGGGAAGACATAGATAGGTGGAGCAAATGAAGATAAAAATGTAAGATTTAAGAAAGGACCACAAAATCATATTATACTAATCTTACTTCCTGTGCAGTGAAGTTCATGGAACATACTCCACTAATTCCTGCACTCAAGTGATAGAATCACAGAACAATTTACATTGGAAGGAAACTCTGGAAGTCATCTGGTTCAAATCTCACTTCCTGAAAAGTCTAGAAAACAACACTGCAACACTGTGTAACAACAATTTAGTAAAGTTCAATGGGAGATCTACGAAATGGGAGGGTGTTAATCTCAGTCCATTCCATGCACTGACAAGCACCAAGGCATATGTGACTAAAAATCTGTTCAGTATTCATAATTGAGGTACATTCCTTGCAATGACATGGTGGACAAGGGATGCAAGCTATCCAGTCTTCACCTTAAATTCTGGCTTCTTTTTAGGTAGGCAACTGCGTGCTGCTGCTGGATGTGTTTTTCTGTTGTCTTTAGGCAACAGCAAACAATCTATTCTTCCTGTCCCATCTCTGTGAGTCATCAGGATTTACTCACTGACCTGTCTCCTGAAGTGGGTGTCCTTTGAAGCTACACGTAGCTGTGTGCTGTTATCTAGATGACCTTCTGATTTGGGTGCCATCAACAGCCATTCTTGTTACTTTGGTGCTTCCACACCTATTCAATCCCAATTCACACCAATCAAGGTTTCCATTGCAATTCTCAACAGAAGTAAAGACAGGACTGAAGGGCCTTGTCCATTTTAGTTTTGAATGTCTCCAGTGATGGTGGAGGGTTCACAAACCCTCTGGGCAGTGACTTGCAGTGAAGAATGCACTCATACGCCCGTTAGCTCTTTCACCATTCAGGGGGCAGATCCAAGACAACCTCTCATACCAAGCACATTGCTACCCCACATACAAAGCAAACACATGATAAGGAAAGTTTTCAAAGCCACACAAGGAACAGTAACTTTGAGAAGTTTGACAGGCATTGACATCTACCTGTGGTCAGTACAGAGCACAGAGTTGCTCTAGAGAAACAAAGCCAGCTGAATACCCACTTGGTTTCCATAATCCCCAACTAAAGAATACGTGCTTGGAAATGTTGGCTACTGCTATATGATTTACTAAATCCTCCCTCAGGCTGTTTGGCAGATGACATTTTGCCTCTTACCTACATGGAACTGCCAGTTGTGTCATAGCTTGGGGTCTAGTAATCCCTGAGGGTGGCAACCTCCTCTCTACCTCTAAAATGAGGCTGGCCTTTAAGGGAGAGCCCTCAGTTTTAGCAGAGGCACTTAGTGCAATTTCCATATGTGTGTCTTCATCTTTAGGATTCTATTCTCGGCACTGTGAATGAACACCAAAAGAAACAGACAAACGAAATTGACTGCTGAGTACTTTTGTTTGAATCACACATGAACTGCAATGTCAAATAAAGATAAAATTTATGTGTACATATTTGAACACAAATGATCACATTTTCAGGCATTTTTCTTAATAAATTACTTTTTTGATTGTTCTGATTTTCAAAAGCAGGTCTAACATACAGTCCATTTTCCAGGGACTGTGTGTTGTTGAAGGATAAAGTGTGTTGCTTCACACTTTATCCTTCCATACTTCTAAATCAGTTACTATATATTGGGAAAAATGCAAGATAATTGCAATTTTCACATTGAAAATGAGCACTACTATATCTTCATAAAAGAAAGCATAACAGGTAAAATATTTTTGCTGGTGACTGTTGTTCAACTGGAATAAAACACTGCATTTCTGAAAATGCAGAAGAAAAGAAGTGAAAATGTTCAAGGACAGTTTGGATGGGGCTTTGAGCAACCTGGTACAGTGGAGGGTGTCCCTGCCCTTGGCAGGAGGGTTGAAACTAGATGACCTTTGAGGTCCCTGCCAACCCGAACCATTCTGCGATTCCATGAAAAGTAGCTCAATATATTTCTTTGAACATTACATTAATAAAGTAATGATTTAACCTACAGGTGGCATCTGTAGAATAATTTTATCTACCATTTGAAGAAAATTTATCAGTCGTAGTTATGCTCTACAATCAGTACTTGAAAGGGAGTGACACATACAAACACAGACATTCCCTGCCTGTAAGCCCGCTTCACCAGAGGACACAAGATGTCTCTATTGAAAAGCTGATTCAAGACTGAAGAAAAGAAAGGTTTAACAGAATTACCAGGGAGTTACTTAAATAAAAGAGAAGCTTCGTTTAAAAAATTTAAAGCTGGGACACAATGCCATTATCACAATGCCGTGTATTAATTATTATGTTTGCTCTTTCCGGCCTGTCACAATGATGAACAATAATGATTGCACAGTGTGAGACATTCACCAGTTAGCTAATTCACCCAGTCTAGGCAAGGGATCAAAGATGTTTCTATACTGTCTGTTCCTTAACAACAGCCCTTTTTGGTTCCAAATATAATGAAAAGAAATCCTAGAACTGGAGTGACTCGTGCACATCTTGCCTGTCAGAGCCTAAAAGCCAGCTCTGGGAACACAATCGCCACAACTCTAATCTTTCCAGGGCAGCTGACACTGTGGAGAGGCAGAGAGCGATCTATGACTTCAGTTGCCTTCCTCTCAGCCCTCCAGTGGACCATCTCTAGTGTGTTAGTGTCAGTGCCATTCTTTGCTTGTGTGAAAGAAACATCGGGGGAAAAAAAACAATCCAAGTTTCATGGACATCTGGAGTTGTACACAGGAAGTGAGCTTTGTTAAGTGTCCTTGCTGGAACCAGTGGGTTTAGCTGAACAGACCCCCAATATTTGCCCATTTCCTATCAACACAATTCCCTGTGGTTTCCCCATTATCACTTTGCTCATCAGTGAATGTATGATGCTTGCTGTTTGCTGCCTGGCACACTGCATTTCTTTTTGCAGATGGGTGAATAACCATTCATATCTCTGACTAGAGTCTTTCTTTTGCTAGATATGCAACTGGATTTGTGTGAGGCAGCTGCTCAGTATTTGTGTGCCAGTTAGAGTGGCCTAGTATGTCATGGTGGACAAATGACGTCAGTTCTGGAGCAGGCTTCACAGGAACTGTGCCACGGCTTAGTGCTATGAATGCTGATGAAATTGCTTTCCCAAGATTTGTTTCTTCTCTCAGAACAATATGATCTTGCAATATATGAGTTCAGTTTGATTTTTTTCTGTAAGTCTTTCAGGTTTTGCACATTGTCTGAGCGCTCCGCACTCCTTCAGTGTATTCTCTAGAAAATTTGATATAAACATTTCAGTGTGTACCGGTAGTGCAAAAGTAGGTATTTTAACAGACATACTGTCAGGGTAGAAATTCATTCTCATCCACATGTCAGTCCAGAAATCCCACTCATAATTCATATTTCTTCCTGAAAGACCCTTAGCTTTCATATTCCCTACCATAAAAAAGCCCAAACCAAAACAAACAAAACCCCCCACAAAACCCAGCAAACCACTTCAATCCATTGTGACTCAAAACTGATGCCAAATAATATTAATCTCCTTCTCTGGAATTTTCTGACATACCCTACTTGTTGCACTTCTTTCTGTTTAGACACTATATTGTGCACAGGAAAGTTCATATTATTGTGTCTTGTCCATGAAAGGTATTGCTAACGTTTGAACAACAAATAATGAATTGAATCCATCAGCTATGTTCATTACTGTAACACACACATAAACATTTGAATTTTAATTTTATGCATATACAAACATAAAAGCAAATGTTCATTGACGTTGCCCTTTGTCAACCCTCCAAACATCCCCAAACAAATGCAACTCTTCAAACATGATCAAAGAAGCTCTGGGCCAGCAGTAACAGGGTGATATGAACCTGACTTTTCAATACAAACAGCTGTGTGCTGATCACTGTGTATTTTTTATTTCCCAGGAGTTATTATTTCTCACAGCATTATTTCTTGCTTCTTTTTGCTGTTTATCTCTGCTTTGGCTAACACTGCTGATGTGTGAGCAGCAAAATAAAATGTATAGGACAACTCTTTGGAAGACCTTTAAAAAAATTAAAATCTGTGTTCCAGTGAGGTTGGCTTTCTTCACTCATGCAGGATCAAAAGTGAAATAAAGGGGTGAAAAAACTAAGGATAGAGACATAATACTGCTATTGAAAGGGGTGCAAATAGGTACAGCATAAAGGAGGAAGCATCGACTATGCAGCAGGATTGTTTATTACAAGTTACTATTTTACAGTCAGTGGACAGATACTTCTTTTTTGGACATGAATTATGTCCACAGTTGCACTTTACTGATCATACTGTGTGAAATTGTTTCTCTTCCTAGAGCAACAGGCAAACAAAAAGTGACAGGGCTGAACTTTTTGTACAGTAATTTACAGCACTGTATGCAGAAAATTTCCACACATGTATCTGTGATGTCAATTTATACCCTTGGTCTGGCTGGCAAATATAAATATACATGTACATATATTTGCATAATTTTAAACATTCTAGCTCTCCTGAGAAGGTAGCGTGTATAAATGTGTGTCTGCACATGTATGTGGACTAGAACTACAGAGAATTTACCCTCTCAAGAGACCTACAGGATTCTGAATACACACATATGCACTATATGAGCTATCTATATAAATGAGTAAGGGAAGCATCATATTAATATTATTAAAACTGAAAATTAATTAAAAAACTGACAGAACTGACATTTCTTTTCATGAATAATTCTACTTTACTGAAACAGAAAAATAGGCAGATGACTTAATTTTCAACACAGCATGAAGTTCAGAAGGCTGTTCAATTTGTTCATAGCCATATCTGAATATCAAAACTGCATTTATATAAGAACCATGCCAGAAAGTTTCTTCCTATGTGTAATTGTGATATGCTTCCCTCCCCCCAGTCCCAAAGTCAATGAGAATTCATATTTTAATAAATCTATGTCAATATTCGCTACCGAACCCTTACATTTACACCAGTGAACACACTGAAAACTATCCTCAAACCCTAAAACCCACACTTCAGCAAGAAGCAGATGTTTTGGCCAAGTTACAATATATTCATAAAAACAATTTTCTTAATGCAAATGCTGCCAGATCCATTACCACAGCACACTACTGTAGGACAAACTATCTTGGGAGATATACCAGGGAAAGGTAGGGAGGCACAACTGCACTTAATGTTTCTCTATTTCAGGCTTATAAAATGCTTTAACTTGCCTGTTAGATGGCATAGCAGTCATGTAAGAAAGTTTAATTTATTCTTCAGAAACAGATGACACAAAATTTACCGGAAACTTGGTTCCTTTGGGATTTTTGTGGGATTCATCAATATGCAATATTATTACATCATTTTTACATCACTCGCACACCATAAATTTTCAGCTCTGACTTGCTCTTTGCAACTCTTGCAAGAACTGTTTCTCTATTTTCCCATCCAAGAAAGCATTCTTCTTCGGATCCCTACCTGAGCACATGTACAAGTCTCTATATGCTTAAGTTTCACTGAAAGTAGATGTATGCTTAAGTGTGATCCTATTGTCTTAAGACGATATTTTATATTCTAGGATATGATTTGGCAAAATACAACATATAAAACAGAAGTGTGATGCTTGAGAAAGTATTTTGGTGAGCTTCCAGGGACTTACCTGCCAGCTGCCAAGCTGGCTTATAGTTTTAGGCTCAATCTATTCATCCATCCATCACCAAAAGGTCTGAATGACTGATAACAAAAACAGATGAATCATCGATGGTATGCTTTCTGTTCTCTCTTTGTCCTGTGGGAGACATGGTATTTGACAATTAAGTTTAATATTTCAGGCTAAGAAAAACTTACAGTATAAACAGGGCAGTTTTACCTTACTGGATAGATACTCGTACCTAATTTTTAAAAGATAGAGTGGGCTAGAAATGAAATTTTTCATTGTTAGCTGATCTTTAAAAGAGCAGGTACTCATGCCTATCATTTTGAGTGTAAAATACCACCTAATGGCCATTGAAGAATAACATAAGCTATACAGTCAGAAGGTGCTCTCCTTTTTGGTCTTTTCACATAGACCTGACTAGTAAGATCATATTTCATTTCCATAAACAAGTGTTATTCAAAGAGTCAACTTTGAGCTTAATAGCACAAACATCAAGGACTTAATCTCAGAGACATATTGGAAGGAAAAGACAACTTCTGGTCTGCCATGGAGATGCCAGAGAAGAAAGGAGAAATACATTTGAATCTTAAAAAATTCAGAGAGCACTTCCAGCTATCAACTTTTCTCAAGTGATACAAATAAAATGAGGAATTAAGAAAATTCAAAAAGCATTTCTCTTTAATATTTAAGAACTTTCTAGCTGCATTGTTACCATATCAGATCGCTATAGACAAAGTTATGACCATTCACATAAGCTGGGTAGATTAAAATTCACAGCCTAAAATTCACAGCATGTAGATTAAAAATTCACAGCCTTTTCTCCACTAATACCTGCTAGAAGGGATTATCCAATAGGTATGTTTTAAATGAGAGGCTGAGAACTAGGCTAATAAATTTTTTCACCTTTGGACTTGAAGGAAATATAAAATAACTTCTGATAAATTGTATAGATTACACAAAAATTTGGCAGAAAATTAAATATCTAAGAGGACAGGATTATTTAGCAAACTGGGCTCATTCAAACAAAATGCACCTGAATACAACCAGATACAGAGATTGGAATTATCAAACCAGTCCTTGAGAATGGGAAACAATTTAATGGAAAACAAATAAACTGAAAAAATACAAAATCATAGAATAGAACGGTTTGGGTTGAAAGGTACCTTTAAAAGTCATCTAGTCCAACCCCCTTGAAATGTGCAGGGACATGTAGAAGTCACAGAGGACAAATCATTGAGTGCCAGATCATGGCAACATGGATTTAGCAACATGGGATAGTTGAGGACGGAAACATAGCTGGGTTCTACCTCTACATACCATTTTATGCTGCAGTGAAAGTCAGACTAAGATATTTTGTACAGTTCTGATGTTCACATTCTATGAAGGACATTGAACGACTGGACAGTCTCTCACAGAACAGTGAGATCAGTCACAAAAAAAATATTCAGGAGCTGAATAAAACTCCTTCATGTGAAGGCTTTAAAGAGCTCAATCTGTTTAGTTTGCCAGAGAATGAGAGGCAACTTGATTACAGGAATAAAGCACCAGGTACAAAAGCGCTCTTTGATTTAGTGGACACAGTAAAATGTCTGTAATACGCTGAAAACAAATCCAAGAGCATTACAAAACATCAGCATTCCAATGAATATATGTATTGCAATACAGTTTTAGTCATACAACAGCACATCATTTTCTGCCACAGGAAGCTTCATTGAGTGTGTAGTATAGTCGGTTATTTAGTGAATGCTTTGTTTTATTCTCATTGTTTAATTTGTGGCCCTGCAATTCATTCATTGTACTATGTGAACCCAGCACCAAACACATCATTGTTCACTTCTTTTTACTTTCATTTAGTTGTCACTTTAACAGCATACAAGTATAACTCAATGAACTACAAAAGATCCAGGAAGATAAAAGCCCTCATTACACACACGTTATACAACAGCCCACATGGTGATTCAAATACTACCCAAAATTTCTGCTTAAGGTGTTTACAAAACTCTAGCTAAATAAACTACATGTTTGCAATAGCCGTAGATGCACTGGTAAGCCTTAACAAGCTTTTTTTCAAGAGTTACTTGGAGGAATTGTTTGAAGAGTGAAAAGCCAGTATCAGCTTGAGTTTTGAGTAGGTTTGTTTTCAACAGAGAATACTACTATGGAAATACTCCAGGTCCCCCATCACGTATTGGGAGACAAATGGCTTCTGCAGGTTCTTGGTAAACATCTCCAGGGTACCTCCTCAGCGGTCAAGCCATACTTTCACATAAAAAGCTGTGCCACAGCAGAAGCTTCAAGGTCAGATGCTTTTTCAAGCAGACTCTCATCACTGCTTGTGAGTCACCAAGGGGGGAATATTTTCTTTCCGTTCACAAGAGAACATCTCTTGCCTGAGTACATCCATCCGAAATGTGAGTTTTCTTTCTTTGTCATGAACTGCCTGCCAAGATGAGTTCCCCTGCCTGGAACACCACCTGCCCTGAAACTATTATGAAAAGGTTTGGGTTTCTGGACCAACACCCTTTGCCACAGATATTGCCAATGAAGCCTGGAAGGCTTACAAAAGGGGGTCTAAAAGAAGCCTTCAGCACCTCACTGGGCCATCCACTGTGAGGAACTAATGCACACAGTCTAATACCTACGGACTTTCCTGTCTGGGTCTCCACTAGCCTGTCCCTTTCCCTTCTCAACTTGACTCCTCCTACCAGTCCCAGGTAACTCTCCCACCATGCCCCTTGACTCCAGGGCTACATCTCCATCATGGACCGCACATCAAACCCCACCTTGTTCCTCACTGCAGCTCTATATACCTTCAGGTTTTCTCAAATCCAGATTGTCACATCCCTTTCTTTCCAGCAGGCTGCCATTTCTGCAAATAACTTGGGCAATTCCTAATTAAGATAGGAAAGCTGAGAGATAAAACAGTCTATTCCATTTCTTTCCCCAATTTCTGAATATGGCAACACCAGTGGTAGTAATCTTTATAGATGCCATTTTCAAAATGTGATACATATCTACAAAACACCTGTGAACCTGAGTCTTTCAGGGAACTACAACTTTGTAACACTTTGGTTAAATTTCCTGGAAATGGCAAGAAGTATCAGACAGAACCTAAATGAATTTGAAGTCTGCTCAACACTTCAGAGATAGAACATCTCAGGTTTTCACACTACGTGGACTAAACTTTAACTGCTGCTGTGTTATTTGAACTTTTACTGAATGTTTATGTTCACTCATCTACAGTGGAAAAGATAAAATGGGAAAAGGAAAGGTATGCTGAATTATGGCATTGATTATGCCTAAAATCCTGCTACATCGTCTCTGCAGGAAAAACAAGCTGAATGAAACACAGAGGATTGGATTTTAAAAATTTTAGAGCTGTAGTAGGTTAAAAGCTGCACATATTGCACTTCATCTGTCTTTGCAAATGACTTTGAAACCTAAGGTACATTTTGAAGAGGCTTGAGCTCTTTGCATCTTACCACAGCACTCTCACACTTGCAAATGTTTTCTTTATACTAGAAAGTCACAATTGTTGTGCGTTATACACTGTGACACATAAGGTGCATATCTGTCCATACTATATTACTGTCAGAACAGCAGTTTATATTGGATAGGTAACGCTTCAGCACACAATGTATGCAAAGGCCACAGGAGAATTTCCTGAGCTTTGCTCTCCAAGGATCCCTAATACTCCTTAGCAACCTGTCTGGAAGGACTGAAATCACAACCTCTAGGCAGCAGTCCCTGTATATTTGAAATAGTTGCCGGCTACAGCAAGCACATGTACATCTCCAGAAAAAAAAACATTTAACAGCGAGTCATCACACCTAGGATATAGACAAACATGTTAAACTCAGACTGAGGACAGCAAGAGGAATACTGGCAAACAGACCCCTGCAGTGGCCTTATATCAGTGCACAGAGTCCACAGCTTTAGAAAATGCTTTCATGAGAATTTCAGAACAGGCTTCTTATAAACCCAGTGTGGACTGAAGAACATCAGAAAGGTGTGAAATAACTGAGAGATCTTAGCCTGAGAGACTAAGATCTAATTGTTAGAACAGTTTAGACCATCAGAAACCCTTATGCATGTCAGGCTCTATTATGGGATGTATTATCTGTACTGAATTATTGTGTTCTTTCCTGATACTGTCTCAGCTGCTACATTGGTTTTACCTCTGATAAACTTCATCTAGTGGAGTTTGCAATTGTTCCACAAGGAACAATTTCAGGACTGAAATGCCACTTGTTAGCGTAACTATATATATTTTACTTATCCCTTTTGCCTTTAAGGCAAGATCGTATTGAGTTTTGATATTTCTCATTCTCTGCATGCAGCTAAGGGAGTAGAAGTGTCCGGGTCTTTATTATACACAGCTGACCTTTTATTTCCTGCTAGGTGCATTCAATTTCAGATAGCCCAGAGTATGGTCTTGAAATGCTATTTTCCATCATGCTAAACTCATCTGAGGTCTCCATTTTTACACATCTAACAAACTCAAGAGTTTTCTTTCCAGTGTTGCATGGAAAAACAGAGGTCGTTCAGAAGGTTATGACTTTTTCAACAGAACAACTGTTGTGACACTTTGGAAAACAGCAAAGGATAAGCACTTATAAACACTGGGCAAACCACTGCAATGAACATATCTGAGAAATTCCACCCTTTTTTGTTGTTGTTGCTGTTTTTAAAAAACTACATCTGAATTCCACTGCATCTACCACTACATTACTAGTTTAAATTTTATATTGAGAAATGTTTCAACTTTATTAAGCCTCATTTAAAACTTAATTTCATTTATACATCCTCTGCAAGAGAAGCCTGTCTCCATTTTCTATGCTACTTGTATTCATGATTACTGAAGATTGCTGTATCTTCTCCTTCCACTATTTTCACATCATTTACTTAAATGGTATTGGTAGCTCCACTTAACATTTCACTTATATGCTTCTCAAACTTCTTCCAGTCAACGCGTAGCCTTTGAGTTCTGATGCCCTGATACTGCCTTATGCATAGAGTTTAAGATCTCTAATAATTTGATATTTAGATTACATATTACCTAAAATGTCAATTCTTGTCCACCCACTCAATAACTATGATAGCCACTCTCCTCATCTCACATACTATTTCCCTTTTCCCCCTTGTTCACATTCAAGAAGATTCCCATCTAGAATAGCTGCTGGCTGCATACAAGTCACAGCACAATTTTGCCTTGCCTCGCTATCTAGTTTATTTCCTAAATCACTCAGCAACGAACCATAATGATTGCTCCTCAGGACCTCATCATGCAGGGTCAGCCGTTCTGTTATCACTGGGAAGTTCCTTTGAATTTTAAACTTCTGCTGAAATGCGTGGTTATTCTTACAGCCAACTACTATTCGGATGTTATTGATTGCAGCCACCACAAGCGTTGCTCAGGCAGATGACCTGCTAATGACCTTCCCATCCACTCTGATATTAGTAGGTGAGGACTGCTAATTCTTGCCTAACCTTGGCTGCACGAGATAAGCAAATGTTTATCACCTCTACCATCTTAGACTCTGAAAGCTACACTCATTTTACCTAAAACCCTTCGGTACACTTACTCCTAGAAACAAGCAGCGATTTTTCTTGTTTATGTATAATACCAATCCTTTATAAATTTTTTTTTTCCAAGTGGCGCATTTTAAAACTATTATCCTATTTATCATTACTTCATAAAGCTGAAGAAATGAAACTTTGCAATCCCAAAATTTCCAGGTGGTCATTTTTTTATATATATACCACCACCACCAAAACTATTATTATCGTTATTATTATTATTATTATCATCATCACCATCAAGGGATAACCTTAAGGGACGAGGAGAAGCGCTGTCCCCGGTGTAGAGGGCGAGCCGAGCCCACTGGTTGCCTCCCGGGGCGCGGAGCCCGCCCGTGCCGTCCCCTCCCGCCGCCGCCGCCCCGGCCAGCGGGGGGTACCCGGGGGGAGCCGCACCACCGCCGCGGCCAACTCGGGAAGGGGCCGCCCGGGGCGTACCTGCGGCTCCCCTCCCGCACCCCTCCCCGCTGTCCATCGGTTGCCACAGACGCGAGCAGAGGGAAGGACGGACGGACGGACGGACGGACGCCTCCCCCTCTCCCCCGCAGCCGCCGCCCGGCCCGCGGGGAGAGACCCTGCTCTCCGCCGGCGGCAGGTCCCCGAGCCTCTCCGCCGGGCATCCTCTCGCCCCGTACCTGTCGCGGTGTCCTCGGGAGAGGGATCCGCGTCCCCCCGCAGCCCCGGCGCGGCAGCGGGCGGCCGGGCTTTGTTACTACTCGGAAGAGCCTCGGCTCAGCGCCGTCGCTATAGAAACTGGCTGCGCCTCGAACAGACACCGGCGAGTGGCGGGAGGGAGGCGGGAGCCGGGCGGAGGTGTGGGGTGAGGAGAGAGCCGTTCATTCAGGAATATCTTGGCCTTTTCCTCCTCCTTCGCCTCCGCCTGCAGCCAGCCCCCGGCACCGCCCAGCCCGGCCCGAGGGTGGGAAGGCGCCTCGCCGCCCTCACCTTAACCCACATCCCTGGGCTAGGATGTGGCCCCTTGGCTCAGAGCACCCCCGCCCCATCCTTGCCACCTCCTCAGGGAGACTTGCCCCCAAAACGCACAGAGGTACACTCACACTCCGGGAGCGGACCTCAGGGCAGCGAGGACCCAGGGAGCACCCATACCGTGAAATGTCCGGAATTGACCTGCACTCCCGCTCCTGCCCCTCCCTGCCTCTGCAGCCCGTTTGATCTCAGAGCATCACCACAAAACCCCGACAAAGCCGGGACCAAACTTTTTTAGCAACAACTTTTCATTTTGTGAAAGTGGTTTAGCTCCACATCCTCAGGTGAGGAACTGCTTTTGTGCGGGAACTTGCTGCTGGAACCCCTTTGGACGGCAGCTCGTGGTTGCTGAAGATCCAAGGATTCAGTAGGGTTTTGGAATTCTGCAGAGTATTTAGTATGATGCAGCACACCCTAAGGGTTGAGGAGGTGTAGGGCCCACTGCCCTGGGCACTGTGCAGGCAGCAAACGGGAAGGGAAACACGGGCTATGGGAAGGAAGAGGAGGGAAAGGCTGAGAATTGATCAGGGTAAAGTGGCCAGGTGGGTGTGAGTTATCATTGTGTTCTGCCAATTTTTAGATTTAGGGTCTTCCTTCTGTTATTTTGAGTCTAGGGAGTAGCATGTTTTCCTACAGCAACAGCCTACGGCGTGTCATGGATGCCCATCTTCACATCCTTCTCCCTGTTTGGCACGACTGTCAAAAGCTGAGGCAGTCCCTCCTTTCTTCTCCTTTTCCTCCTCCACTGGAGGTCCAGTCGTATCAGTTTGTTGAATCTATTCTCTTCTAATTTCTCTGCCTGAAACATTCTTATTCTCTCTCTCAATAGTAGTAAAGTTGATAAAACATCCTTCAAAGTGCAAGATGGATCTCCCCTTTTCTCTTTCCCTGGTTTGTATTGATTAAACTGGACTTTTTAAGTTTGCCAAACAGAAGAAGCCCAACATGCAAGGAACAACTCGGAGCCTGCATTATCCATCTCAGCTACTGCTAAGCTACAGGGGATGACTATTAAGTATCAGCACTGCAAGTCACTGTGAGTTGATGAATCTGCGCCAAGAGCTGCTGGCACGCTGCAGAAAATACTCTTTAGGAAGAGTTTGCCAAAGACAAGAAAGACCCCCGCTAGAGCTCTTCACAAAACAACGCGGCTTACAGCAGAGCTGCTGGCAGACCTTAACACAGCCAAATGACAATGATGGCACAAATGAGGGAGACAGAAGGTTGGGTACAAAAGACAGGGGGTCACCACATATCTATCTATCTAATTGCATGCTAAATATTAATTCTAGAATTAAAAAAAAAAAAAGTAAATCCAGTCAGAGCATAGCAGAGCTTATTTTTTTTGTTTGTTTTACCTTATAGTGAATTTGCTTGCTCTGAAGTGGAAAGAGTAACATTAGAAAAGTGAAAGATCTGCCACATGCTGGATCTCATAGCATAGGAGAAATTCTGCTCATTTTTCCTGGTATAAAAGAATGCTCACATCCTTTTAATCAAACGGAGTATCAATATTCATAACAATTCAAACAACTATAGTTTAAAAAACCCCTAAGATGCTGGAAAGCAATTCATATTACAAAATCTTTTAGAAGAATAAGAATGCTTTTTAACTTAAGGTGCATTTAGAGAAGAGAGTTGAGCAACATAAAAGTTGCTCAAAGAAATGGTCATTGTTTTGACAGCAAGAAATGCAATGCTGTTGCTATTCTGCCTATTCATTTTTCTTACAAAATAAATTCATAACACTTTCTCCCAGGTGGAGGCACAGGAAGAGATAGAAAAATTATAGGGAAGACATACTTACTATCTGGTCTTCACTGATACAAGGCACCTGAGTACTGATATCATTTCGTGTGTTCCTGGGGCTTTTAATCTTCAATGCAGTTTTACACACAGACTTATAAATATATCCCTCTCTAGGCTGAAGGTGAAGAATAACATTTCCAGAAGGGGCAATTGAGATGATTGGATGATATCTTAAAATACTTGCAGGAAAACTCAACAGGATGTATCTTAGTACTGTGCAGATATCCATGCCCTCTAGATTACTTTTCCTTGTTAGGGTTACAGTGGTATTTTACTAACAGAGATGAGCCATTTTTGTAGATGGATATCACCTGTATCTTTAGGACAGAACCTTAGCCAGTTCACTGTTCTAGTGCTTGTAAAGTATTTTACTGTGTGGTTTTTGTTCTTTTTCTTTTTTTTTTTTTTAACTCTACTTGAAGTGTATTTAATTTTAGCTAGCTTAATGCCGTTTGGAGCCTAACTTTTGCAATAGTATTTACAAAGTAGGGCTGTTTGCAGTCGCAATAGTTCTATATGTATAATGAGGGGAATGAAACACAAGAATATTAAACTCTTGCATTGCAGTAATAAATCAGTATTAAATCAGCATTACATTTTGTAACATTTTAACAGCAAGTTATCCTGCCTGTTTTGAGATTTTGTCCCTGTTTCTCCCAGTTTGGCTTAAGGACAATATGTTTGAAATCCACAGCTGGAATGCCTTCTGGCAATAATTTTTAAGGAGCGTCTACTTCTTTGGGGGAGGGTGACAAAACCCCCAAAAAAGAACATCTAAAAAAATGTGTACTATGTGCGATATGACCAGAGGCAGCTTCTGACTCAGCAGTGACATGTGCGTCTTTCCTAGAGTAGAGGATTTTTTCCAGTAACTTGGTGTACTGAAGGAATTCATTGTGGAACATTGAACATTCATGTGGAGCAGAAGAGCCTTTGATGGTGTCCCCTCTTTTTTGACGTTTGTTCTCACACCAAACAGCATTCATCCCACCAAACACTTTTGGCCTATTTGTTCCTTGGAAGCAGAGCAAAGTATCCTTAACTATCACTAAAACCTTGAATAAAGAATGCTTCAGCTGAAGGAATGAAACATATTCTTATCACATCACATTAAAACAAAAGAGAGGGGTAAACTGTGATAAAATTGAAGGAACAATATTTAATACTAATATTAATTATCATTGCTACTATTATTATTATGATTGTGGTGCAGCTTCTAGGCTGTACCAACACCAGGCCCTGTTTTCCCACAGAACAAAAATATAGGCAATTTCTGCCCAGAGGAGTTTTTCTTAGAATTAAATGTTTTTCCTGAGGGCCTGAAATGCCATTAGTTACACATTTGGGTAGTGGTGAGTGCAGTGGGACCTAATTTAATTGCAGCCTTTTAGATATGTGTAATATAAATTTTAAATAATGTAATAATTTTAGTAATAACTTTGACAATAGACAGTGCAAAACCATTTTTCTGTGTCTATAGGCTAGCAGTCCTTTTGGAAATTAGAGACTTTGGAACCTGGAAAATGAACTGAAATGATAATTGAAGGAAGCAATAAAACATGAGTATGCTAAAATAGGGGATGAACTCCTAGGTTCTGTCTTTGTAAAAGGAAAATATCCTTTCCCCAGAGCATTTTTTTTTCTTTACCTTGGGCAGAAACGTGTATTTTAAACCACTGCGTGAGATTTCTGGATGTCCTGAGGAGACAAAGCTACAGCAGTACAAAAGGACTGGAATGCCAGAAGGACACAGGTCCTCCCCAGCTTTGCCAGCTGCTTCTTACAGGCAGCTACCACAGCAGCCTGAGTGGCTAGGAGTGGCTTTTAGGGGTGAGGGACACAAAAAGTAGGGAAGGAGAGCTTGAGTAGGAGAAATGTAGATACCGGGTCCATGGTATCTGGGGCATGCTCAGATTCACAATCTTCCTATTTCTAGGTCTACTTTTTTACCCCATTGGGAAGATGTTGGCATAAGGAAAATTAAGTATGTATACATATGTCCAGACTTGCGGCTGATCACTTAACAAAATAATTGTCAGAGGTTTATAAGGGGTCCTATAAAAACTTGTGGTGGGAGACAAAGTATTGCTGGGCGTTCAAAACTGTCAGAAAGCAAATACTACTACTATGTGGTTGCCTTTCAACATGACCTGGCTCATGCCCGCCCTTCACCGTGTAGTGCCTTGCTGAGATACCACAGGCACTGAAAACAAAACAGTGAGTTAGTCTGCTGAGAAACAGGCAATATACAAGTTGAAGTGCAGTGCTGTACCATTATTGACATGCTTGACTATGCTTGTATTCACTGTGTGGGGCAGCGTAGATGCATCCCAAGTGCATATATACACTTAGAGGCCTCCCATGACAACATTGCATCTCGAGGAAACACATGAGTTAAAAGGGCATGTTAAAAATATTATTGATCTGGAAAGAGATGAAATGATGTGGCAACCTACAGAACGAATACCGTTATTTAATTTTGCTTACTGTCAAAGAGCCTCAGAGATAGTGAAGAGAAGCCTATCCTAAGAACCTGAATAAACATCATAGTGGCCGGAGCGATTAATGCTGGGAAAGCACTACATTAGATGGCATTTTTTGGGTTACTCACACAAACTACTGGGTCCTTAATTGAGTGCAACTCCTCAGGAAAAAAATCCTGGCATTATTGTGAAAAGCTCAGTGAACATTGGTGTTGAACGAAATGCTAGTGTGAAAGAAAAAAATCAAACTGGAAACATTGTAATTTCCACAGGTTGGTTCTTTGCTACGTCTTGAGTTCTTTGTTCAGTTTTGGGAATTCAGCTGCAAAGTAGATATAGCAGACACAGAGATTGTTGGGAGACAGGCAAGGCAAATGATAGACATTGAGGGAAAAATTTTGTATCTCAATGGCATGAAGAAAGGACATGAAAGAGCTTTATAAAAAATAATGAATGGTACAAAGATGATAAATTGTGCATTTCTAGTCACTTTTTTTTTAAATAATTTAAGAACAAAAGGGCATCTGGTAGAATTAAAAAATATATAAATTTGAAAGCGATGAAAGGAAATATTAGCTATTAAAGTGAAAGCATTTGCTGCTACATGAGATTAAATTTAGAGAAAGGATTAGATTGTATAAAACACGTAAAGAGATAGAAACCTTAACATTTCAATGCATAAGCCTGTCATTAAGCTAGAGGGACAGAGAAAGGAGCATTAACAGAAACTGCTCTTTAGGCAAATTACTGGATTTCTTGAAGCTTCTTCTGAAGCAGCTTTTGCTGGTGGTTAGGGGGAGAAGATATGGTCATAGATGATACCGCTTCTCATCTGATATGGAGATTCTTTTTCCTAGCCAGGAGAGACTAATATCCCGCCACGGACAGTCACCCCTTTATGCCTGGGTGAATATCCTCTCCAATTGCACAACTGTGTGTTTCTTTTTCCACAGTTCACCCAGGACAATACTGCTGGAAACCCACAAACTGTTCTTTTTAGACTCATTTGCAAATTTGGCCTTCAGGAACTCAGGTATCTAAAGACACATCCATGTGACAGGCATAGACCTGTATTTGTATGCTTCACGATCTAAGTAATCCTGCAAAGCACCATCTGATTCCAGTCTGAAAACCTCTTGATTACTGTTGCTGGTAACTTGCTGTGTGGTTCAAACTTAACCCAGCTCAGGGGTAGATTGAATATGTGACCCATTAATGTTTCTTCAAATAGATGCAAACTTACTAGGTGAAAACCAACAGAGGCTAGGTACTTTGGAGGCAGAATGTTTTCATTTTTTAAATATGTTACAATCCCCAGTCTATAAAATTTTCACTTCAAGCCTTGCAGTCATTAGTCGCATAAAATTCCCAGTTGGAGACATTAGGAGTTTTTTTTCTTCCCCACAGTAATTTAGATTCATCCATTTTAGATATATATTTTCCATGCTCAGTACAACACCACACTAAATGTGCCTGGCAAAAAGAGTAGGGACTTCATACATCTTGGGAAAGATAACAGTGTGACAAGAACACACATATCCCAAGATGTTCAGTTAACAAAAAACTACTTACAGTTCACACAGATTTAGTTACATATGAACCTGAATTATGCTTAAATTTGATAGTGAGTTATGATGTCAGTACAGAGCACTACCACACCTGTTGCCTTCTCAACTGTCTTATAAGCCTCATCATCCAAACAAGTCCTCAGACTTAACTTATCTGTTTAGTACTTAGGAATCACAGTTTTTTCAATGCTATTGTGCATTAAACCAGTCTGAAATTGTCCAAGTAGGTCGACCAACCTATACTACACTTTAACAGATTCAAAACGTGCCCATCGTTTCTTGCCTCACACAAAAAAACCTATTACGGGCTCACAGCTGGAGTCTGTGCAGCAATTTAGTACCAGCAACGGCTGTTCCCCTTTGCATTTCCTAACCACATCACAAAATGCGATAGCACAGCTAAAGCAATTGCAGAAAACTGTAACAACTGCATTTCAATAGTCATTTGCCATCAACCCTATCTATATAATGTTTTGTTCTTGGGTTTTTTTGTTTGTTTGTTTTTAAAGCCAGGATGAATTTCAATAAAAATGTTGATGAACCATTACACATCCCACCCCTGTCCCAAACAATAGTAAGGAACAAAATAGCAACCTAATGGTAGCTCAACTTTCTCTGGGATATGATTCTGTGCCTATCAGTGGCATGAAAATTTTTGATTGCATTCGTTTTATTGAACTGATAGCATTCACATTATGTCCTAACCGCTTAGCTTTCTTGAGGTATACTAGTTCCCAGAGGAAATACACATTCTGTGAGATATGAAGGAGTTGGTAGGCTAACATTAATTACATTGTGAGAGAATATCAGAAGCCCTAATGCCTGAAGCCTCTATAAACACAGTTTGCTGCTTCTTAAAGTTTGAAAAAATGAAGCCAAGAAAACCAAACAAGAACACAAAACACTGCAGCTTCCAGGTTTAAAAAAAAAAAAAAAAACAAAAAATGGGAAGCCAAAGAAAGACACTATATATTTTCCTTTCAACTTCCTCTTTACTTTGAATATATTTTCTTGTTTGTTGGTTAACTGCACATAAATAAGTTAATGATGCGTATAGTAAGAAGTCCACTGCAGGCAGAATAATGTTGAATAAGATCTGTAAACCCCAATGGTAACTTCAATATCTGAATCAATGATTTGCGATTAATTATTACTTTCCTAAAATCAATTTTGCATATCATAAATTTAACTCTTATGTTAAATATTGCTTGCCTTGTACAAAAAAACCCCAACTTAAATTGTCTTATGGTAAAACCCAATTGGAGAACCAAAGTAAAAAATGAACACAGAACAAAATTTTTGAAGAGTCAGGAACTCAAGGATTTTAAGTGAACTTGAGGACAAGGGAAGAAATTCAGAAAGGTTGGCTTTAGTTAGGGAAAAAAATAGTTTTGAAATATTATTTGTCATTGAAATAAGTCAACAGTCTACATTTAATTTGGATTCTTGCTTTTCTCCACTTTTCATTATTTCCAGATTTACCTGATAAGCACAAAATATAAAATCTGGTTTTATTCGTATAATCAATAAAAGTCTCCTAAGGCTGGCTTAGGTCTTTACTCTTCTACAACTTGTGGAGAGAATATAGTGTAGCTCAACCACAGAGAGGTTTTACTTTCCAACTCATCTGCAATAACAAGGGTTGTATGTAGGATTGTAAATCACAGTGGAGACTTGTAATATGGAAGGAAGAATAGAGTAGCTGGTTGAAATAGAATCACGTGCAAACAGCCAAATATGTCCTTACAGAGCTTGTGCCATTGTCACCGAGAGCTCTTCTATTCTACCAGATAAAATTTGTGTACATCTGGTAGAAGGCAAAACTCCTCAAAATGTGATGACTCTTTTGCCAAACAAAACTTATTTTGAAATGGATACAGCTGTTGAGTATAAACAGGGAATGGAGTGACTTCCTTTAGGTGGGTCAAAAATATGGAATCTGCACTTATGGGACACATGGACATTTGGATTTTTTTTGAGTTTGTATTATTTCCCTTGTTGATTATCTGGAACTGCTGGTAGTAATGTAGAGAATGGAATTTCACATTGCACCCGAAGTGCTGCATTGCAAACATGAGACAATTTCATTCAGAAAATAGGATGCTTTAATTTGTACAAAGTAACGTCTGACCCTATTTGAGTAAAAAAATCCAACAAACCAAAACAAATAAAGGATGCTCTGAAAGCTCTCGCATCTCATCAGCCTTTGCAGCTGCTTCTTGTCCCCTTGCCCGATTCTGAACGTGGCGTGGTGACAAACACACGTACGCCTGCTGTAGCCACTCTTCACAAGCACCTCCGCCTGTGCCGCCATCTTGACATGCTACTTGTGGATTTGATGTTTCAGTCGCTGGCGTGAGAGACAAGGCTATTTTTTTATACAACTTTATGGCACTTTTAGCTGAGGTGTGATGATAAGCTTTTCATTAATGCACTGATTCACAAGTTTCAGGGAGCATTTCAGCCATCAGTGGGAAGCCTTCGTCGATGTGGATGAAAACCAAGGTGGAGGGGCGCCCGTGGGGTAAAACAATGGTGATACAGACCCCCATGGAATTTTATACTGAAGAGTAAAAGAACACATGATTTAACAGCTATCAGTCCCTACAATAATTTTCACTGCCTGTTGTCAAATGGATTTTGCCCATGTCAATACTGGATAAGACTGGTGAGCTGCCAGCATATGTCCTACCCAGCTGCAGCTGGAAACCCACTGGGCTCTCAGCAAGCTACACATTTCTCCTGTTTTGCCACAGGGACAGCTACCATTGGCAATGCACTTCCTAAGCTCAGAGAACTAGTCGATGGGAGAAAACATATTGGTCTCAATACATTACTCATTTTGTTTTGGCCCTATATGCCGTTTGTGTTCAAAGTTCTGACATCTTGAAAGAGAAAGAAAAGAGAAAGGAGTAGGAAGTAGGAGGAGAGACAATAAGTTATAGACATAAGCAGTTTTTCTTATTGTGTTTTCGTTACTTTTGCCATTATGTCCCTGCTCTTTGATAAATGTATAATAAAACTACTCCTTAATTGGAAGGAAGAAAAGCTAATAAAAATACATGCTACACAAAATACCATGACACAAAGTACTTAAAGGTTTTTTTCCTTTTTAGGGCACTCTCATCCTAGATAGGTTTATATATACCTAGTAAGAACAAATCTTTATTAATTTATAAATATATATTTTAAAAATCAGTGTACCAGGCTTATGGAGTATTGTAAGATATTGATTTAGAATACTGTGAATCTGGAAATCTGATTCAGTATAATTTAAAGGGAAATTCCACACTTTGTTAAGAAAGGAAGAAATTGCTTTCAGGAGATACATTTTAACATTTTAAAGGACAGTTCTTGTCTTGGAAAGCAGCTTAGAGGTTTGAAATAATGGAAGTAGTCCCAGAGGAGATTAATTGACAACATGCAGGTGAATGGGTCAATTACACAAATCAGCTGATTTAATCACAGGGATTTGCAGCTTTGTCACTTTGACAGAGTAATAAAGAAGTTTATCATATCCTGTAGATGCCATCAGACAGTTTGGCCTGCTACAAACATGATGTTGTCACACCTGAAAAATTTTCTGTGGTCATTATTGGTATATACTGTGGTTACAACGACAGTTTTTTGCTGCAAAGGGTAATCAAAGCTAGTATCTTTTTCTCTGCTTTCTCTCTATGTCTATGAACACATCAATAATAGATTTCAATATTTTGAGGGTCAGCAGAGTTAACAGCTAAACTGACTTTTGAGAAAAATGTGATAATGCTGCAGGCCATCATACTTGTAAGGATTTTTATATTGTGCAAGTGTTTGCTTATCTACTTCTAAGCCCAGGAAGCTGGATATATAGTGAAGAAGGAATGACATAGGGCATTACAAATCTCTTGGCAGATAATACAGTGTTTTACACAGAAGTTGTGTCAAGCATTCCATAGGTATCTGTGTGGCTGTTTTCTTGACAAGATGATGAAGTGGCATTTCAAGACCATCCTTGGTGAATGCTACAGAACTGCAATTGTATATATCCATCTCTGCACTTTTATGGGCACTATTACAAATGAGGGTTATACACATGCTTCCTGAGATTGCCCATCCAAGTATGATAACCTGAAGAGAATAATTTGCTAATTTTCCTCTACACACCTGCAGTATTATAGCTGCAAAATGAAACATGCAGCATCTTATTCAAAATATGTGTTGAAAACCAAGTCCCTATTACAATGAAAACTGGCAGAATCTGAAAATGTTTCTAGCAATATGCAGCTGGTGTGATCAGCTGTAAAATTTTCTAGAAGCTGTACTGAAAATGCTGTAATTCTTTTTACTGTCTGTAAGCATTACTCTTTGCCTGACTAGCCTCTCTTAAGGCTACACAGGGTATTGTTGCCACCTAGAGTCAGTTCATCAAAACAGTTGTTCTACATGTCTTTTTTTTTCCTGTCTGCTTAAGGAAAAAGGAATACTCCAACATACCCAGATACCTCCCACCCTGTCATTCAGCCTTGTTTTTTCCACTACAAAGCCCCCCACAAAAAACCTAAAAACCATACAGGTGGGTTTCCAACAAACTGACTACCTCTACCTGAATTGCTGGAGAATGCAAGACAGTGTGTAGCCTTACATTCACCAGGGTCTGCAGAGAGACCACTTGCACTCATCAGTGATCTTGACCTTTGAGGATGGAAGCACAGCTCTGGTCTCTTCAACTAAACCAACTAACTAAACCAACTAACTCAGGGGCAGCAAGTGCATGGGGTGCAGTGCCAAGGCTACGTGTGGGGTTGCTGGGGTGCTTTGCTGGTGGATTATCTGGATCTAGGGCCTTCATTCCATCCATCTTCCCTTTTCTTTCTTCAAACCAGAGAGCTCATATATCATTGCTTTTGGTCGTGTGGAGATACATGGCACATAGGATCAGGAAAGAAATTAAATGTTGAGATGAAAGCTGGTGGAAAATAAAATCCCACTGAAGGTTCAACACAACTGCTGCAGATTCACAACTCTTGTGTAGGTGGAGTCTCCACTTCTACATTGGACAATAAAACACTTGCTTCTGAAACAAAATCAGTATATTGATTATATCGACTTCTATATTTTATCCAATTTTATTCCCACTTCTATATTTTCTTCCATTTTATTCCCAGAGTAACTGGAAAACCGAAACTGCACAGAATTTTGACTAAGATCCAAATATTGTTCTCACTGCTGTCTTGTGCATCCATTTCTAATAAAAATTTTGAAATTATTTGTACTCTAATATAATCTTGGGGAGTCCTAGAGCAACTACAACTAGTGAAATCTTTAAAAAAGAAAGAAAGGAAAAATTCTCTGTAATGCTCATTCTGAAGTGCAAACATTCCTAAGGTAGAGAATAAAGGAGAGTAGGGGAGATTAGAGATGCTCAGGCCCTTTTCACTGACTACCTGGTCATCTCCCATCTCTGCCAGAAAAAGAGCTCCAAACATGAACTTTTGTAGTCCATACCTGCTTGACTAGACATTTCACAAGATAATTGATTGATTCAAGACTTTAGAAAGGTAAAATATCAGGATAGATAAGTAATGAGGGTGAAGTGGTGGTGGAAAAAATTAGGAAATCATCTTGGGAGAAATTCACATTTTCCAAATGCATGGGAAAAATATTACATTATCTGTATTGAGAAACCGTAGATGAAAAAAAGAAACCAAGGGCTTATGAAAAATATCAGTTCCATCAATTTATTCAGGCTGAATATGCTTTTCAGAGCAGATTTAGAATTCTGCTAGAATAGATTTCCCTCTAGGATCACTTGTTTTTGACATTTATCATTCAGAACGATCAAGAATAATTTCTAATATAAACATTCTGCTTCAATCATCAGTAAAAATGTCTCAGTCTCCATGGCATATGTAGCTATGTGCTGAAATATTTGTGATATTTTTGAGTTCATTTAATTCTGCTTTTTTGCTGAGGGAAGTTGACATTTTGATTGACCACTTTAAACAGCTAGGAGACTAATACTCTGTTCTCCCCTGGAATTATGGCCAGGCTTCCTAAGACTTGTTATTCCCCGTACTCATTTAAGAAAAAGACTCAAACTGACCAGCTAACTATTGCTCAGTCTTTGGATGAAGAGCAGTAAAAACCTCTTCCTGAAAAAAAAAATGTTTTTTTCTCTCTTTATCTCCCCTCAAACTGCCCATTCCCTTTATGAAAATGAACAATCTAGAATTTTTAATTTAAATACAATTTACAGAATAATCTGTATGTGTACATCTTCTCAAAAAAATGACATATCTGCTACTTGTTGGTGGCTTTGTCATTTTGAACACTAATGCAACATTGATTTCTCTTCTGCTTTTGAAATACACGGACTAAATTGTAATACCCAGAATGATTCAGAGGGTGAGGAGGGAACACAAGGAGATTTTCAGTAATTCCTTCTAGCCTTACACAGGTTTTATTTCACCAACCTGTTTTTACTTCTCTGCTTAGGGCCAACATGGAGTATTTTGAAGAGAGGTTTTTTCCCTAACATAATTGGCAGAACTTTCTGAGGTAACCAAGCCTCCCATGGAAGAAAGGACTTGTCCTGGGCACAAACACCGTAACTTTAAAGCCAATGGCAGTGGGATTAGTTAAATGAGGTGTTTTACAATAAAAGTACAGTGACCCACAGATATGACCAAGACATTTCAGACTTTAATTGGAAAGAATCTTAAGTCTTGTGACACATATACTTCTCAGAAGGGCAGAACTGTAGGCATGTCTGGTAGTGGAAACCACTCAGCTTGTAATTCTGCAGTGAAAGCTGCCAGACCAATTTATTGCAAGAGTTGGAATTTTCCAAATTAAATAATACTGTATGTAGAAAACCAGATGCTATGCTCTGCAGACCATTAAGGAAAAATTTTTCAAAAACTTATATTTCAGTAGTTTGTAAAAGTTTAAATAAAAATACATATAATTACTTTACACTTCACTTTATAAGACTTCATTACCAAAATTGAGAAACCATGAAGCAGTTTGTTGCTGGCTGTCTTGCTAAGGAAGTCTGACCTTTGGATTAGGTGTGCTCTCTAGAATGTGTTTAATCTGCCTCATAGGAAACATGCAAGCAGCATCCGTTTTCAAAAATGCATGAACAAGTAAACAAAAACTCAAACCAATATAAAATGTCCATCTCATTATATTTTAGACAGTCCTAAGGAGAAATTACTCACAAATGTTTATACCCAAAGCTTGAACTTCCCTGAGAAACAGATACTCACATAAATCAATAAGGCTTTTTAGCTATTGAGAAGCTCAGCATCAATAAGAGCAGCAACCTCTGCACCTTCAAGTCTCAAGGCACAAGAAGGGAAAGACTACCACGGGAAGTGGACAGAGTGAGAAGGGATTTCATCTATAAATTATTGGAGACGAGAAAGAAGATAACTGCATCTTTGAAAGGTCTAGAATTGGATGTGTAAAGCAAAACTGTTAGTCTCTAAAGAGTATTTATGTAAGCCTTTCTGCTGAGTCCTGACCCTGCCATCACTCCTTCCTAGAGAAGACCATCAAGTCTTCTTTCTCAGCTCCTTTACTTTCTCAGGCTGTTAGTGAGGCAGAGTTGTGCAGACATGAAACATAAACCTCATAATAGTAGCTATTAGCTGGATGTGAATATGATTTAAAAATCTGTGTTGCTATACATTTAAGCAATTTCTTAATAAAATAATGCTTTGTGTCTGTCCCTGTCAACATCCATACAACCATCTAGCTATTCCTAATAACTTCTGAATCCATCGAGCAATTTCAGGTAAGAGCAATAGAAGAAGAGTGGTTTCAAAAACATTAAATTTCTACCAGTTTTGTGAAAATACGTGGCTAAGGAGGGACAAGTAATACATTAATGCTATCCATGGAAGTGTAGAGGTAGAAGCTCACCCTTTATTAATTGGCTGATTATCTCACTGAGCAGCAGCCATTAGCTGTGATTCTCATGGGACTATTTGCCATTTATTAGCAGTTCCTCCTAGCATGTGCAGGGATAGCTGTAGTAAGAGCTAAAACAAATCTCCAGAAGCAGTGCAAAGCTGGCACCAGGTGTAAGGCTGGCATCTTTTTTGCTCTGCAGTGGTCATTTGCACTGTGGTTATCAGAGCACCTGACCAAGATAACAATGAGGAATTTGAATTACAGTAGACTAATCTTAGTTTTGCAAATCATTTGCTGGAGTAGGTTTTTGTCTGTAGTTCCTTAATATGAGGAGAGATGATCAAAAGTCACTGACATTGTCAGGATCCCAAGGGCACCACCAGCCCTGCTTGTTCCTGCTCCAGCTGAGCTGGGGCTTGCCCAACCCTGACCAGGGACCAGGGCCCCATTTCAACTTCCCCAGGGCTCTACCCACACCTTGAACAGAGTCCAGGATCCTGACCTGTGAATCTCTGCTCCAGTAGAGACAATCTCTGTCTCCAGCTCCCTGCAACCCTGCCCTGCCTGGCCACAGGCCCATTCCCATCCCCATGGAGGTGCTGGATGTCCAGGGCTGGGCAGAGAAAAGAAGGTCTAAAGACATGCAAATTGGCTAAAATGGTATCGAGGCTCTCTTGGTGTTCTTTTGGCCACTTTTGGTGCTTGTCTTGTTAGGCTGTGGTGACTCGGGGTTTCTGATCTCAGCTGGTCATCTAATCAATTAAACCTGATAGGGATCAAGAAGGAGATGCCTTGGCCACCACAGTCCACATCCTAGTAAACTGAACTAGCCACAGTCACCTCAGTTTATGTCAATATATCAGCCTGGTGCCTATGGTGTGGGCACACCACTACTTCCAATAAGTCAGTGATAGGGCAATAACCTGTGGCAGTGGGTGGGCAACTTGGACCAGTAGCTTCTTAGAATCACCTCAACATGAACCCCCAGAGCTTGAGAGTCAGGGTGCTCAGGACATAGACCACTTCAGTATCTTCAAGTATTTGTCACTCCTTCCTCTTTTAAAGGCCAGCAAGTTATCTCCGCCCACTCTGCTGTCTGGTTCTGTTACACTTAGAGGAGCTGTAATTGTTACAACTCTAGTGAAAACTTTCTATTTTTCATTTCTCCATTTCTCACTACTCATCCTCCCACCACACATCACCTGTTTCCTCAGCCTCCCCCTCAAAAAGCAGTGGTTCCCCTTTCCATCTCTTATGTGCATCAGCATGGTTACTAAAAGTTTCGCTGACAACAGCCTGTGAGCAGAGCCCTGGGCTGAAGGAATGAGGGAGTCTGTGGAAGCTGAGGTATAGGAGAGCCTGATATCCTACTGTTTTGAGGAAAGTGGTTCTCAAACACTTTATGGGAACTCAGATGTGTGTCCTCCCTTATCTAGTTGTCCTGGTCCCTCATCTCCAGGCAAGCTGGGCTGCGTTCTAGCCTAACTCCCATGAAGCATCTGTTCCAGTGGCAACTACACATGTTATTCTTCACAGTCCTTGCTGGGTGTTGCTGTCCTCCATTTTGCTGGGTCTTACTGTCTTCCACAAGTGCAGAGCTCTCAGGCAGTAGATCTTTGCTTTAAAAGCTAAAGGAGAATGAAGGAACAACTATCAGTACATAGCAGAAATGTAACCAAACAGACTGAACACACTTTAACCCCAACCGTGCTTTTAGTATAAGGTCTCTTGTTTCCAAGTCACAGTTTCTGACTTCTGTGGAATGTCTCTGCTCAGGGCAGTTGAACTGAAATGTTTGTAAGAATGTCCTTCCAATCTAAAAAGATGGAGATCCAAAGTGTACCAGAAGGCAAAGCAGTGTAACAGTATATACTTACCAATGGCTGTTTATTTCATCATCCCTTGCACTGTGCTTTTAGCTCTCACTTTTCCCTCTGTGAATGTCAGAGACAAGGAATAAGAGAGAAAGCAAAGACTCACCATGGGATTGTAGCAGGTCCAGACCAGTGGTGCTGTGTGATGTAAAAGGATATCTGCCAGATGAGGAGTTTTGTCTGTCTCCTTGGTTTAGGTATTTGAACGGCTCCTCCTTCAGGGATCTGTGCCTGGAGATGGGTAAGGAGCCTATCAGAGCCCTTCTAGTAATAAGCAAACTAAAACAGTAGCTGGCTATTTCCATAATGAGTGGCAAGGAGCCTCAGTTTGCTCCACCTATGCATTTCAGTGACATCTTATCTGGTAGAGGGGAGAGGGATAGAAATTGTCTCACATCTTGAGGCACATATGCTTTTGCAGTGAGATTTCTGTTCAGGTCCCAGTTTTCAGGAAGATACAGTGGTAGAGGGCCACTGATGCTCTATCAAGCATACATCCATGTGGTTTTGTGATACCAGAAAAGACTGCATGGTCATTAGACTGCTGGATGCAATATCTGCTTGCTGGATGGTGTGCTATATCTGGGCAGGTTCTTTGGGAAGGCTTGAGAGAGTCTTTGGACACAGTGTATGGAACAAAGAACTCAGGAAGGGAGGAGAGGGTTTCTGGAGGCAAAATGGGTGCAGTCAGATGGTAAGTTGGAGGCCAGGAGTGCCATAGTAGCTTCAGTTGGAATACCTCCAATACCATAAGCAGGGCTGAACTGGGGGAAGCAGAGACAAATTGTCAATGAATGACTAGGAAATAGTTGAAGACAAAGGACTTGAACTCGTTAGAAAAAGGGAAAACCTTTGTAATGCATATAATCAGATTCAGGTAAATAAAAATGAAACCAGTGGTGGCACTTAAAAGGCGTTAGGAGATTTTTTTAGATTGAAAGAAGGGAGAAGCTGACAAGTGCTAAAACATAATCCAGGATGGCACATATTCAGAGCAGAAAGTCAGAAAAACTTTATCCTCCAGCGAATAATGATGATTTGATGAAACTTAAAAAGACAGAATGATGAATAATCAATCAAGAAGAATCCCATAGTATAGAGAAAGAAAAGATTTTTTTTTTTTTATGAATGCTAGAAGTCTAACAAACAAGATGGGAAACAAAAATACCTGACTTTAATTGGAAATTTGATGGGAAAAAGGCAATTGTTCAGACACTTCAGAATTGGGGTACAAAGTATAAAAAAAGAGATAGAGGAGGCAGAAGCAGTGGAGAAGTGGTAACATATATTAAAGAAACACTTGTGCCAAATGAAAGTAATAAGCTAATTTCGTTTATCAGCAGCTCAAAACCTATAAAAACTGACAGTCCCGGCCGAAGTCAGAAATGTGCCATAGCAGGGTCGGATCAAATATCTGTATCTCTTACGTGCTGAGGGAGAACAGAGTTGCTGACAGAGCAAGAAATGCAACAATAGCAGCAGATATCAATTTCCCACCTGCATATTGGATAAATGTCACATCGGGGATTGATGCTGCATAAAATGAAAATATTGTTTCCACATGAAAGAGCCTACAAAAGAAGAAAAAACTTGTATATTAGCCCAGAGCAACATGCAGAACCTAGTTCAAAATGCCCCCGCTCAACATTCTTGTTTAGGGAACAAAAGCAAAAAAAGAAAAAAAAGCCCCAACTGCAATAGAATTACGTAAGAGCAAGGAACTTTGTCAAAAATAAACTAAAACGCATGTCTGAATGTTAAAAAGTTTGCATGATGGCTATTTAAGCATAACATGTAGGAGTGTATTTTCTCTAAACATATGTGTATGGGCAAAGACTTTGGAAACACCAAAAGGAAAGCTGACAGTTAACAGCAGGATAAAGGAATTTATTAGAAGCAGAAGACTTTCTTCACAAAATAGAAGTTGTGTCCAAGAATGGAAAATAAGAAGGATCATAAACTCTGGCAAGTTAAATGAAAACCACAATAGGGTCAGCCATATAGAATGCCAATGACACTTTCTGAAGACATAAAGGTCCATCAGTAAGGGCTCTGAAAGGAATTATGGCACCATGGGACAACAGAAAAAAACCTTCATGTGAATAACCTATTAAAAAAGGAGGGTAAATGGCCAGCGTCCACAACTGAGGGAAGTCTCTAGTGATGTTTAAGTGGGTTTTGTTCTTGGGCTCCTGCTGTTTAACCTGTTTACAAATGAACTGGAAAGAGGGCATATGGTGAGAAGACAATTTGGTAAAGGCACAGAGTTATTACACATGGTAGGGGCAAGTTGCCTTAACTCCTTTCAGGCTAGACAAGTATTCTGTTGAGGTGTCAGTATATGCCTGCTCTGCTCTTTGAAAGGCCTGGAGAAAGCTAAATGATCATGGGAGACAACAAAGGAGAGATAAGAGGAAGATCAATGTCAAAAGGTCAGGAATGTACACACAGGGAATCAGAGGAGGATGCAGGGCACACCACCCTGAAGACATCTGAGGAGTCAGTGGACGGTTGCCACTGATGCTGTGCTGGGAGATTTCAGAGGAAAAGGGAATGGGTTTGGGCACCGCAGTCACCAGGACTATGTCACCAGGCTTCCTCTTTCTTCTGCTGGGGAAGGTGGGGGAAGTTGATCAGGAAATCCCATGACTCAGATGGGGAAGATATAAAAAAAACAAACAAGAGGTCTGGAAGGCACCAGGAAAGGAGCCACAGTCTGGCATAGCTGGTCTGCATGCATGGCTGGGTCCTCTGATGGCGCACAGTGGTCAGGACATCCTGTAAGACTTGCTGTGAGTACAGGCTGCTCCCAGAAGGAGTTTCTGACTTACATTTCTGGTGGACCATGGAATCAGCTAGAAGGACAAGGTGATCTACTGGGATCCTTCATTTCTTCCAGTGTAAGAAGTCCCACGGCATGTATGCCTAGGGAAGTTGTACAGGCAAGAGAAAAGAGAGAGGAGCATCAGGAGTAGTAAACATTTCTACAGCATGATTTGGGGGCAGACCAGCTGAAATTTAGATCTCTAGTAAAACAGTGCCTAGCTGGGTGTGATAAGGAGATGCAAGGTCCAAGAAGGACCTCTGCAAAGCTTGGACCATATGGGGACTACTCTTGCAGAATTCAGTAGAGATGGCATGAGTGATAATTTGCTCTTTACCTTCTGTAGAAGTCAGCATGGATGGCCTCACATACAGGGCAATCAATGCAGAGTACACTGAAGGTGTCCCTAGGCCTGGTGACATCAGCACCATCTAGCAAAACTGATGATAAAAGAGGATCCAGGGACCTGTTAAAAATGAGATTTAAATGTGTATCTCCAGCAGATACTGCAGTTTGAATGCAGCACCTTGGCCCACCTGGCTACCTGATAGCTCACTGCCTGCTTCTGCAGACAAGATGCTGAATTAGGTGGAGCTTCAGTACAGCCTTACTCTAATTCTTACAGTTGTGTGTTTAGACATGGGTTAATCTCTTGCTCTCTTTTTGCTTAAAGGCAATTCCTAAACTCCCAGGCCAATAGTATCTAAAGAGGCTTCTGATTTTTCATGCCTCCATTTTGGGTCTGTGCTTTGGGTCATGTTTCAATTTCTGCATGAGTGTGCTTAGTTCCTGCTTTGACAAACAGGGCTGGCATATCTCAAAAGGCTCACTCCAAAGTCGAGGCATTTCAGAGGAGTGGCTGTTTGTGTATAATTAATTGTTATTTACTGAGCTGCCAGTGGGAGACAGTCTGTAGCACAGAGCTCTGTGCCACCCAGCAGGTCACAGTTCCAATGTTTTTGGTTCTCAGTATTGCTGGATTGCCACTGTTTAAACAGCAAAGGCAGTCCCTGACCTAACATCTGCCATGAAGGGGCAGAGAAGAGAATTTTGTCCTTAAATTTTCCTTGCTTTGTGAGTAATCCACGTACCTATCATTAGCTGCAACCTGGAAAGTCTCAGTTGCTTTTACTTGGTGAGATAAGTATCAAGATCCAAGCATGGCAGGAAAACAAACACTATGACTGCAGCTCTGCTGGGCCCCTCAGAAAATATGACTACCCTGCTTTTGCGGCCGTGGATTCTTCTGTCACTGTTCCTTTGGTTGACATTGCCACATTACACAAAATATGTAATTTAAAAAAGAGTCGTCTACTAAAATATAAAACAAAAGCCTTCCGGATTTGTCAGCTGAACTGAAGCAGACAGTTTTTATTGCTGCACAGGAGATAATAATTATAAAAATAAACAAAAAACCCCCTCACCAGAGGCTTCACAAGAGACATGAGGCACACGGATGGACCTTATTCAAAGCAGGAACTTAAATGGAGTGGAACAAATGACATTTGATAATCATGTCCCAAATACAGAAAAATCTGTGCCTCCACAAAAATGCTAAATGCTCTTTTGGCACCATTGTCTTAACCTTTGATCTTTCATTGTGCAAAGCTTTATATTCTTTGCACCTAGAGACCCAAGGTTTTGTTTTTTCTTAAAAAAAAATTAAGAAGCAATCTTACATATATTTTGCAGCAACACACTGGAGTAAAAAATCATAAAAATCCCCTACCCAAGTATCTGAGGGATGTAGTAGCTACCTGATTCAAGGAAACAGGCTATGATTCCACAACAGCATTCTCCATGCACTATCAACACTGAAAAAAATATACAGTCTTGACTTTTAACCTTATCCTATGAATCCATCCCACATCCTTGTGCTTCTAGCCTCATTTCCCACAGAGAATGAAATTTCTATGATCATGCCATCTGGCTGTCTATCAGCCAGTATGTTCTGAACCTGCTTTCTATCAAGCTGACAGAGGGATCGAGGCTCAAAGAGAATTGAGTGCCTATGAAATTCATGAAAATCAGCAGCTGGGTCAAAGATGAAGATCCAAATGAGTCCCCTGGCTAAGGGAAAGGTAGGCAGAACCCAGCCGTTTTACACACTGCTTGCTAATGTCAGTCATCACGTGTGTGGCTCTGGACTCACCAGAGCAGATGGTGCTTCTTCCTCAGTGAGATCAAGGGCTTACTGTTGGTGTAGGGAGTAGTACAGGCGAGTGAAGGAGAGGAAGAGGCAATAGAACACTCCAGTAGGAAAGCAAGTCTCATTAGGTACACAGAACAATGCATTTAATGGTAAATTTCTACTTATTCACATAACTGTGCAGCTCCTGCTGCAGTTCCAGAGGGGCTGCAAAGATGTGGGTCTGTTTCTTACAGAGAAGGCTGACAGGCAATCACTGCCTCTTCACTCCAACACACAAAGCCTTTCCACGGAGCTACCATTGCTTCCAACTGCTCAGGACGGGAGTGAAACTCAAAGCAGGTTCCAGGGCTCTGGAGACAATAGACTTGCTCTTTGAAACCATAGAAAGGGTATTGAAATTTAGGACGGAAAGTACAGTCCAGTTCAAAGTTTCCCTAAAGAAAAAAATCCCAACCAGGGAAAGTTTAGAAACAAAATTATTTCTCCTCCCCTAGCAAAGGGAGTTTCAGTTTTTGGTTTTTATATCGTGCTCTCCTGCTTCACATAGTGTGCTGTAGAACAGCAGCTGAGCTTGCAAATACTTCTGGAGGAAAAGGGCTGTTTTCCTTGAAGTTATGCCTGTCCTGGAGGGAAAACCTGTGTGTTTTTAGGAGTCCTGTATTTTACATAACTGAGGAAGAATGTTGTTTAATATCACCTTGGCAAGTGTGTGAGGCATGTACATTTCTCAGATTAAACTGAAGCCTGACCCTTTATGCTTACCTTCAGTGCACTTCTGTGTAGCCAAACTTGTGACCCCAGCCTTAGGCATTGCACAGCCCCTCCAGACTACATCTGGTCAGGTTGTTATGGGAAGGATTGCTCTGGGCTGACCCACAGCAGAGGCAGGAGCTTACTATGGTTTGCTCACTGGGGATTTCCCCACAGTGAAAAGGGAGGTAGAGAAGGTTTTTGCCTCTTGACACATTTATGAAGAGTAAATACATAGCTCTGCAGGACTCACAGAAAGAAGCACTTGGGTGAAAGCTGAGTGCCCTTCTAAAGGGTGGGCGTGGTGTGTGACTGACTCATGGGGGCAGAAAAGTCATCATTTTAGGGAAGAATAGACATGAAATATATTAACTGGTGCCCTCTTCTCTTTAAGATTTCCTTCAGCATATCTCCCCCACTTCTGTCTTCTCAAGGACTCTGTTATTTCACACAGGAAGAAGAAGTGAGACTTCAGGATTTTCTCTCACTCTCAAAAGATCCACTGGGATTTACATTTTACCTATACCTTCTAAGTAATGGATTATGGTCCTTGAAACCAGAAAATACGAAGAGAAAAATAAAGCTTAGAGCCTGTTATATTTACCAAGAATGTTAATGAAGATAGAAGCAAAAAGCTTTAAAAATAACTGGGCTATTTCAATAGTGAGGTCCCTGGTGAAATTGCTGTCTCTGACTTCCTTCACAGAACAGAGTGGAGTTTCCAAAAGTGTTACCCACCCACAGCGTTTACTTTATCACCTTTGCATGGTGAGGACCTGCCAAACTGACTCCTCACAAAGTTTTCTAGAGGCGATTTGGATTTAGGATGACCAGACTGAAGTGGCTTCTGGGACCCTGGTTTTTAAAAGAGGCTGACCATTCACTCTCCACCCTTCAAATCTCACCCCCCCCCCCAAATGTCTTCTCTCCGTCATGATCTCAGTAGCCTAAAGACAGCAGCCACAATGGTTTTCCAAAAATAACATCAGCAACTTTCAGTTTCAGGATTTGTAAATGCTTCTGTGATCAACCTTGGACTTCCTCAAAAATTCTCCAGGGGGAAACAGCTCTCACAGATCACAAGCAAAGGATTTCCCTGCCTCCCTCCAGATATCTAGAGGGGATGTCCAAATGGTTCCTCTTCTGGGAGCCGTCTTGACTTTTTTCCATGATAAAATTTTCCAGCACATAATTTGGTAAAATCACATCAGTCCAGATGCCCTTGTTTGTCTTGAAAATGACAAAATATACTAAGAAGAGGTGCTGTTCTACATGTGGAGTTGAATGTGTAGCACTACAGAAATACAGATTGTATTGCTCATCCGTGCTGAAAACTCCTGCTTAGCCCTTAGCCCCAAGTCAAAACATTTTTGTGGTGCTATGACCTCAGGGCTTAAATGTGGTTTCAGAAATGTCACTTCATAAGGCCAACCTTTGCACAGACTGTTCTGTTAGAGCTGCAGAGAGAATGTTGAGAGGGGATTTTGGGAGGCTGACAAGCCCTTTCCCCTGACATTTTGTCTCTCAAGAGAGATTCTTTCGGTGCTGATTTTGGTGGCCTTTACACCAACCCACAGTGGTCAAACTTAAATCTGTCCAGACAAGCACAGAGGGGGGGAAAAGGAAGAAAAAACGGAGGTGAGGTGCTACCAACGCAAGCGTCTGCAGAAATGGGAGTGACCTGACACATTTAGGGGGAGGAGCCTTGTTTCCTGCACGTAGGGATTTTCCCTGTGACAAACCTCAAGATAAGTCTGGGGCATTCCTCAGTCTGCCTTCAGAAATATCACTGTAGAAGCAGTAGCGGTTTCACTCGGCTCTCACAGTCCATCCTGCAAAGAGGCACACTGTTGTTGCTCTGTGATTTGAGGCAGTAAAAGCCATGTCTCTGGTAGTCTACACTCTTCTCATCATCCTGTGCAATGGTAAGTGGGCAGCCCTGCATTTTTCTTTCTGGTCTTTATTTTGTGGGGATATGTTTTGGGAAAACAGGAAGGATTTACATAAGCAATCTTTTTCAAATGTGATACGTACCTGTGCTTTGCAGTTTGGTGCTTGATCTGTGGGACTTCTGTGGCGGCCCCAGACGTTGCTGTAAGGTGTGCTGAAGAAGCACTCCTGCCCTGTAAGGTTCTTCAGGACACCTCAATCGCCTACCAGACAGCATCTTGGTATAAAGTAAGAAAAAAAACTAAGTTACTTGAGCAGTCTGCTTTGCTTTCCTACCTGATGCTGGCTTGTCTTGTACAAAATGGGTTGCTTTCTGGAGAGGCATTCTCCTGTTAGTGCAGCAGAGATAAGGCAGCAGTGCAAGCATTTGAGCTGATCACGAAAAACAGATGCTTTCCATGCCATTGTAGACAGACTATTTGAGTGTGATTCTCTGAATTGCTCTTGGCCTGCTTTTCTATCTAACTATTGCTGGCTTCCATGTATCAGAATTCAGACGATGCCCCATGTGCAGCCTGCCAATTACTACTCCAAAGAAGGGTCTTTCCAGGATTCTCTTCAGAGCAAAAAATGGCATCTAAGCCTTGCAATATCAATGATGTTCCTTGGTTAATTCTCCCCAAATAGGAGCTGATTTTTCCTTCTAAATAGAAGAACTAAAAAAGTACTTGCTATTCTTTAGGAAGATTTGACTAGTGAGGGGGGCATAAGGGCAGGGTGTGCAGAAGGCAGATGCAGAGCCGGAAATTCTGAGTTATCTCTTTGTAGTCATGAAGTAAAAGTCACATCTTGACTGCTCCGATTCAGAAATCCCATCTCCAGAGCAGGAGAGCCCTGCTGACCACCTATTTGCAGGAGGGGTTACATGGATCAATCAGCTAATGAGCTGAAAATCCTGATCAACATTTTCAAGATAAAATTTCTTAGAGAGGTAGAATGGCCCAGTGGTGAAAGAAGTTACTGTTGACATTCTGTATGGCACTGTGTATTTGCATCTTAGTGCGTGATTTCGGTTTACAGTGTGAGCCAAATTAACAGGAAAAAACGAAGGTTTTGTTCTCCTCCATTCCCCACTCCCAGCCATACACTCCTGCCAATCTTGGTGGTCCTCTTGTTGCCTGTTAAGTCAACCTTTTGTTGCTTGTTATAGTAGTGGAAAATCAATCTGTGAATAAAGATTTTGTGGGTTAAAGCGTTGAATTACTTTCCCATGTGATGGTAGAGCAATGGAAGTGAAGGGAAAAAACCCCTATTTATGGTGGGTGAAAACTGTTAATTTATCTCTGCCAGAACATAAAGCCACAGCCTTGGCTTCCTCAGCAGTTTGGTCAGATATAGTTTTAAAACCATTCTCTAGGGTAAACCAAGTGTATTTAGATAGGGTTTCTGTGGTTGAAAATTGCAATGCATCTGAATTTCATTGCTAGTACAAGAATGAGTATCTGCCTACTGACTAGATGACAACTGCATCCCAAAAGAGCTGTTTTGAACATCTGGCTAACAACCCCCAGTGCAGCATCTATAGTCTTCTTTTCCAAAATGCTGAAGTAAGCATGTGTGAGAGAATAATGCACTTTGTTGAATTTTACTATGGGACCTGGGATATAAGTCAACTTATTCTTTTTTGATTTCTGCCTCTAAAGCTGGATAAGTATCTGTATTTTCCATCCAGATACATGCTAATTGTTTAAGGTTCCATTTTTCTCACAGTGTCTAAGAAGGGCAGAGAGCTCATTGAATGCAAACCATGGAGTCTGGTGGACCTGGAGGAGTTAAGCAGAAATGGAGAAGTGGTAGGGGGTGGGGGAGGAAAAAATACAGAGGTTGACTGGATTTGAGAAATATAGTCCCCAAACCCAGTGTTGGAAGTCAACAAAAACAGGCTGAGGTGTGGCAATCCTCCAGAAGCACATCCTTCTCTGAGTTCAGCTGGGAGGCCCAGGCAGCAAACAGCATTCCAAAGCCATTGCCCTGATGAAGAAACGTAAGAAAGGCATGTAGACCCAATTCCTTGTTTTCTTGTAGCTCTTTACAGTTCTGCCTGGGCACAAAATAACTGCATATGCAGGGGAGGGTGGTATTTGATAATGCTTTTTGTGTGGGCTCCTTCCTCAGCAGCCCTCACTAGTGCTGCTTCCCTTTGCAGAAGTCAGGCTGTTACAGTCCAGACTGCCAGTGCATGTCCCCTGCCCTGTCCCTACAACCTCCTTTCCCTCCATTTTCTCCTTGCTCTTCCTGCTTCATCCATTTTGCTCAGGAAAAGACTGTTTTCCCAGTGTCAAGCATGACAGGACCTCACACATTTTTCTCTGCTGACACAAAAGTCTAGCTATCATCAGCTCTTGCCACAATTCTCAGGGGTGATGGCACCAGCCATGGTAGCGAAGTCTTCTGGGTACTTGTCCCAGGAGAGAGGTGAGAAGTGGGGATAGGCAGGTGATGATGCTTGCCCAAGCCACAGTTGCAGCCATATTGAGAAAAGCAGAGCACCAAATCTAAAAAGCCTAACTTCGAGCAGGAAGAAGTAATTTAGGCTCAGTATTTTGTGCTGAAGAAGCAATACTTCTACTTATGGGCCTATATAAATAGGCAGCAGCTTGAAGATCTCTCCCCTCACCTCGCTACACTCTGACTCTGTGTTGCTGTCCCCACCCAACTGTGCAAAAGGAGAGTGGGGGGATGGTGGAGTGTGACTGGGCTACCCAACATTGGTAATTAATATGTTATTTAGAAACAACTACTGAAGGATTAATCAATAAACACCACATATACCCCCAAAGGGCTAATTAAAAGGTAATTCCAACAAATGGTATGAAATTTCAGGCTGTAAAGTTCAAGCAGCTGTTAGGTGAAATCTTTTGTATGAGGTCACTTTGAACTGTGAAGTAAATGCAAGCAATTAACCTTTGTTTCTACTGCTTTAAAAAAAATGATGGTGGCAACATTACAGTGCTGCATGTGCAGCTGTTTGCACAGGATGAGTGTTTGGTGAATGAACCCCTCCTTCCCACTGGCATCTCTGCGTGCTCAGACCAATTAAGTGGTGCTTTTAAACAGTTTGTTACAATCTGCTAAAAAAAAAAAAAAGAGATATAATTTAAAAGTACTTGCTTTTTCAGTTCTGTATGGAGAAAACTGTTTACAGGACTTAATATTCTCATGTAAAAATCCAACTGGATGTAAAAAAGAAGGTTTGCATTCAGTAATTCCTTCACTTTTGCTAATATCTCATACTGCACAAAAATAGCATGGATGTGTTTCTCTGTTGTGCATCCAGGATCATTGGAGCTAATTATTCTCATGCATGAAGTCACCTGTGTAAGTAGTTCTGCATAGAATAGGACCACAGTCAGTCAGCTCAGACAAAATAGTTTTAACCCAGAAATAGTTTTTAACTAGGCTGGCCAAACACACTGGGGAGAAGGTAGAGCACCAAGTCCTCCTCCAGCCTGATGCAGCTCTCATCCCATTCACTGTGTGGCCATGAAAAAGAGAACTCATAATGATGGTGGTATTACAGTGTGGTACATTTTTAGGACTGCTGGGCAACCTACATGCCATAAAACCATATATAAGCAGTGTGGAAGTTTGCTAACTGAGAACTGAAAACTAGGTCATTTTTGCCTGAGCACTCAGGCACTGGGAATTGTCTATGGAAATACTGGTTTTAATCTCTATGGCCCACCTACAAGACAAGAATCTGTGTAATGAAACTTTACTTACCTTTCTGCCTCATAGGGATATTGAAAACTGAACAGTTTCTCTTTGTGCAGAACACTGAAAATGAGAACCACTTCATAAAACCTGATAATTATCACTTTATATCCAGTTTGAAAACCAAGTTTAAACACACACAAATGAAGTCCCAGTGGATATTTTGCTATTTTGTTCATGTGATAGCCAGAAAAGTCTTAATCTAAAACAAATCTTGAGGAAGAGGAAAGAAGGTTGTGCTTTAGAGGACAGAAATCTGTTAACTTTATAACATTTCCCTGAAAAATATAAAACTGGGGCAGAATTACAAAATAAGAATAAAGATTATAGACATTTAATATTAATTACACCTTTCTTCAAAGGAAATAGCTTCTGCTAAATGTGCCTGTCTGTGATCTATTAGCATAGGTAAATTACTTCAGTCTAACTTCTAACATATGCAAAACAGTGAGTGAAATGCTCCTCAGACATCTATTCATCAACAAGTAGCTTCATCACATCGATGATTTAGACAGAAAGGGAGCAGTGGAAATTATTTCATGATCAAAACAACTCTTTGCCTGACATGCACTGGTGCTGGATGCCCTTAGCTAAAAAAAAACTAAACCAACCAAACAATAAAGAGACTGTGTGACTGAGTCTGAGTCAAAGGGCTTTTCCAGCTGGCTCATATGTCACACATAGTTCCTTCGCTGTTGTTTTGGGGTTGGGTTTTGGATTTTTTTGGGGGTTTGTTTTATTTTTTCTTCTCCTCTATGGCACACTCAGAGTTCACTCACATGTGCCCACAATTTATATATGTTATTTGCAAATTTAACTTTGGTACCTCTACATGACACTGTATAGGAACCATATGGATGCACCTTCAGCACTAATCGAATGTGAAAGTGCTTTTGTGTTGAAAAATACACCTATTAAGCGGTTTCAGCTCAGTTGTGTTTCATTATATGTAGGCTATTGGGCATGGCCAAAATTCTATATATTTTGCTTTGGAAAATAAATTCCTTCTGGCCATATGTGGGTTTTAGCTCTCTATAACAGAAATTTCAACTTGGCCATTATGCCTGGTATAATTTTAAACAAAACCATTTTTACAACTATCCCACCCTCAGAAGGAAATAATTTGATGTTAATATGTTCCACCTTTAAACTGACATCAGTTTTGGACCTGAACCATTTTGTTTGAAATAAAATTTTGCTTTTATGGGAAAAGTGGATTATACTGGCACTTCGATTTACCTGGAAGATAACCTTAGTGTGGGAAAAGTTCAATGAGAAAAGGTATTTAATGAGAGCAGAGTTTACAACTGCTCACTCTCACGTGTTAATGGTAAAATTAAAATTTAATTGATTATTTGGGTGCAAGTACTACAGCGTGGGTGAATTGCCTTTGTTTAGTGGTACTACCATGTAATGCTGTAGCACTTTGCAAAGCTGCAGCTAAAACCCAGACAGCTAGGACTGAGAGAAGTGTTGCTTCTCCTTCTTCCACCTTTTCTTTAGTTCTCTGAAAAAGAAATATTTGCTGAAGAGCACTTAAATTTTGGATGTCTAATTATTCTACCTAATTTCTCATAATTCATCCAGTCAGAGAACAGGAATATATCAGCTCAGTGGTATTTTCAATCAAACATATCTCTTTTTAATATCCCCTGTATCAGCACCACTGTTCTTATCAAAAAGCTCCGGGCTAGGAGAAACTTAATAAGAATCAGTCAATTGATTAGAGAATATATGTGGGAAAATCACAACCTCTTTAGACCAAGTGTTTCCAAGCTTTTGGGAACTATAATAATTTTCAATTACACTCAATAAAAAAAGACAACTAGAGCTAGTTGCTCACGGCTGTGTCCAGTTTAGTTTTGAATATCTGAAAGGATACAGACTCCCCACCCTCTCTGGGCAGCCCATTTGAGTGTTCAACCACTCTGACAGTAAAAAAAGCTTTTCTTTTGTTTAAGTGTAATTTCCTTAATTTCAGTTTGTGCCCATTGCCTCTTATCTTGTCTCTGAAGGCCACTGAGAAGAGGCTGGCTTTGTTTTTTGCATCCCCTTGGCAATCAGGTTGAATCAATATTGATAAGATGACCCTGAGCCTGGTCTCCTCCAGGCTGAATAATCTCTTCTACCCTCTGCTCATATGTCAGGTGCTCCAAGATACTAGTCATCTTTGTGGCCCTTAGGTGGACTCTCTCCGCTATGCCCATGCCTTTCTTGCACCAGGGAGCCCAGCACTGACCCCAGCACTTCAGGGTGTGTCTCATTAGGGACCGAGGGGAAGGATCACCTCATTTCAGCATCTGGTGAAGATGTTCTGCCAAGTGCAGCCCAGGACTATCAACCTTCTTTGTCACAAGGGTTTATTGCTGATTTGTGGTCAACTTGGTGTCCACTGGGACACCAGGGCCTTCCCAGCATGTTGTCCTCAGCCTGTTCTGATGCCTGGGGTTATTCTACCCCAGGGACAGGACTTGGTGTTTCCATTTCTTGAATTTCACAAGGTTCTTGTCAGCCAATTCCTCCAGCCCATCAAGGTCCCTCTGGATGGCATGACCCTCTGGTGTATCAGCCACTGTTCCCAGTTTTATGTCACCTGCAACTAGCTGAGTACTATCCCAGTGTCCAGGTCCTTAATGAAGGTGTTGGACAATATCAGCCCTTGGCAGGAGCATTTCTTCTCATTGCTATGAAGGAGATGGAAAAAACCAGACTTCTGTAGGTTTTTTTTCCCCAAGCTAATTTCTGAAAGTCTGTCACAGACATTGCTGCAGGCCAATGTATATGTGACAATAAACATAAACTTGCATTTCTTTTGTTTTTTAATTTTCTTAATGGGTAGTTTTATGCAGATAGGCAGAATGATGCTGGGAACCTGCAGGTCCCTGTTTCCCAGAAAAATTCTTGATTCAGTAGCCCCCATCAGACAGCATGGAAACGAGGCCCTTTTTATGCAAATAGATTCACTAGAATTTCTACCTGTCCCCACTTTTGAATTGTGGTAAAGCCATTAGCAGCAAAAATGGGAGCAGGAACAGACCACCTTCCTTTTCTACTCCCTTTGGAGGTCGGGAGCAGGGGAAGCTGGCATGCTGCTGCTGGCTCACCAGCAAAGTGTAAAGAAAATGAAACACAAATGAAACCTGGGCAGAAAATATTTTTTCACTGATTGGGAAAGACATGGTTCCTACACAAGTGGATTGCTGTCACTGACAGCGCTTGCTTCGATCCCTCTAAGCATGTGTGGAATTAATTAGGTAAAACCCCTAGCAGTTACCTTGGGCTGTGGTATCACCTGGAGGACACTTGGCATGAATTAGAGCTGGTTTATCATAAAAGCTTGAGCTGCAAAATGATCTGTCTAGTGATAGTCTGCCAAGTAATTCACAGGAGGTGGGAAACAAAATGGCATTTTTGTAATTTTAATTAGGTTTGAGGGGAAAAGAGGTCAGCTTGAATAGAGCAAGAGGCAGAACGATGACCTTACTGAACATCTCACGGACTTCCTTTTATAAAGCTGGGATATGGGGACACACTGCAAATTTGCTCAGATGTTTCCTCTCTAAGAATTTTAAAAGGGAGGGGGAGGTTGTTTTTTTTTAATAAGATAGCAGGAGATAAGACTGCAGTGGAAACACGCTTGGTTCAGGCATCAGAGAAGGGCTTGCTGTGACCTGAGTAGAGGGGGATGCGCTGCCTGCTGAGGCTGGAAAAATGCCACCAGATGTCTCTGCAGCCTAAAAAATGTTGTGACGCTGCTGGTCACAGAGCACCCCCACAGACTGCCTTGCTTGCCTTTGCCCTTCAGTAAAGGGGAGATTTAATGAAGAAAGAGATGCATGCAAACCCCCAATTAAACCCACACATATGACCCCTTCCTCCTCCTCCTGCCCAAATGCAAGGTTTGCAATCCCCATCCAGGTCACCACCGGTTTCACCACAAGTGGCAGAGTCAGATTAGACCACAAAGTAACTTTTTCTTCTGTTTTGGGGAAAGGCATGTTGTTAGTGCAGCTTCATCGACACTGTTTTGCCTTACATGGAGCGGGTCTATGTAAGGCAAAATTCTGATTGGCTTGTCACCAGGGTCACCGTCATTCTGCTTGTGACAGCAACTGAGCACCTTAAAAAGCTTTGGAGGCAATAACCAATCCTATCCCTCACTGTTCCCATCAAACAGGGAAATTAAATCATTTACCCAGCATTTCACTTGGAATAAGCACATAGTCAGGCATGGGATACATGGACTTAATTGACTTCTCCCTTATATGAGCAGTGCTGATTACAATTGCATACAGTAAGATCAAAGTGTTTTCTCATTCCCAGATCTCAGCCACAAGAACTGCAGCACCACTTGCCACCCAAGACAGCAATTATTTATGCTACCAGTGAGTTGAAAAAAGAAAAAAACACCCTAAAACAAAACTAATTTTCTGTGTGTAGCTCAGACCTTCTATCTGCAATTTAGGGCAATGCAAAGACCAGACAGGCTGGTTCTCCTTATTGCCCTGTGGGCAGTTTTAAATTTCACTGAGGAAGGGGATGGTAAGGGAAGGGAGAGTGGCAAAAATTAGATTTGAGGGAGGTCAGCTATATCCACTTAACTGCTATTGACCGACTTGTAACCAGAGCTGAGCCCAGCCTGGGTATTGGAATTCCTCTGGCCACATGTCTGACAATATGCAGGGCCTGAAAATACCTAAATCCCTGTAGCACAGTGAAGCCCTTATAGCCTGAAAACCACCATACATACGCTTGTAGCTGCTTGGGGCTGGGTGTAATAAGAAAGAGAACCTGGGGTAAATTTACTGGGGGATTAAGAGGAAGAAGGTACTTTCTTCCCTCTTTCTGGGTAATGTATGGAAAGTCCCAGGGAATTACTGCTCTATGTTTCAGTTCATGCACTAAAAAACCTGAAACCTTTCTGAGAAAGAATCTTTACAATTACGGAAATTTTGTGTTTTGGTGTCATTCTCCAGTTCCTGAAAAGTTCCTCAACTTGCAGCTTGTTTTACACCATTTTAGGGCTGCAAAAAATAGCAAAATATAATGGAGCAGCAGGCCCATATATCTCTCCAGACTCCCAAGTGTGTTTTCCTCATGCGAACACATGAAAGGGAAACCAGATACTCCTAGCCCCAGTATGAGAAAATTGTGTTAATTTTAATAACTTACAGTGTAACTGTTATACTCCGATGCAGTAGCTATATTGATAGCAAGTAAGCACCAACATACAACCCAAAAATGTGTCTATTAAAATAAAATAATAATAATAAAATGTTCTTGGCTTACATTAGTTATAGGTTTGGCTGAAATGCTGAGCCTTGGACTTATGAGCTGGCTCTGGCTCTGCTGGTCTACAGAAAGACTGAATTCATTACTTGGGAAACCTTCATGGAGGGCATGCTGCCTCAAATCCCTGGGAGTGACTTCGATGAATAAGAATGGACACGGGCTAATTCAAACCCTTCTCCCATCTTTCAAATCAGCTTAGTGATTTCTCTCTTCTTTGTGGTTCCTAGCCAATTGTCATTTTCAGTGCATCCTATCACCCTGCAATACGAACTGTTCTGGGAATACACTTCATTCCTCCAGCAGCCTCTCAGCAATGCCAAGGAATGTAGCTCTTCTGGTTATTATTAAGAAATTCAACATACAAATGCTCCCCAAGTGCACTAGAACCTGCTTGTGACCTTCACGCAACTGAATCTGAAGGAGTCGAAGCAATTTTTTGTTCTTTGTTTCCAATAAAGAGTGGAAGGAAGGGAAGGGGAGAGGGGGAACCCCCATTCCTCCAGAGAGGCATCATGGTTTCAGGCGTCAGCTGCACAGAAAGTGGCACAGGGAAGTGCAGTTTCCAGGGCTGCATTCCCACACAAGGAACTCTGGGCTGGGGGACTGCTGGGAGGATGCCAGCCCATGCTGGCAGAGGCATCGTGCTGTGGCATGCTGGCTGGGTTAGCAGGATTAATTCTCACCACTGCATGGCAGAAAGTGTGCTAGCAGGGCAAGCACAGGCAGCGGTGGAGCTTACCTGCCTGCTGCCATGCTCTCCTGGGGACCTGTGTTCCCCAGAGCCACAGATAAGCAGCTGGTTAGGGCTGCCTCTTGCTGCCTCAGCTCCATCCCCATGGACTGTCTCTCTCTATCTGAACTCCTCTGGGGCCTCCGCATAGGCACATTGAGAGCAGACTCCACTGCTGCCTTTTATCATGTTGCATCCCTACCAGGCTTGTGTCCAGGTGAGGCAGCTTAAGAAATTATTACAGAATAGCTCTATAGTATTATAGAGCTATAAATGTATTATAAATAATTGTAGAGTCCATTTATAAATAGGGTCCATTAAATGGACCCTATAAATGTAAGGTCCATTTATAAATGTAGGGTCCATTTAAGCAAAAGCCCTTATACTTTTGGATTGTGAGCATGAAAGTATTAAATGGGTTTGAGGTTGTGTTCCCCCCCTCTCTTTAGCCTCTGCATTTTCAGCCATAAGCTGGCTTTAAAATTTTCTTTCTCCTAAAACTGAGGATGACACTGTTGCCCAAGAAAAGACATGTATTTGTGTTTTCCAGATGGCTGGAGACGGCAAAGGAATAGCATGGGAAGTCCTTGATGTGGAATCTCGTTATCCAAAAGAACTTGGGGGGTCCTTGGAGCTCTCCAACGACACCTTCTTTTCACTGAGGATCAAAAATGTTACCAGCCAAAACAGCGGGACATATAAGTGCACTTTGGGGGAACAGAGTGGGGAACACAATCTAAGCAGCACAGTCACATTAAAAGTAACAGGTACAGTAGAAAGCTTCAACTGTTCCATGCTCTATATTGCATTTCATGAAGGTAACAGTTTAAAAATATTTTACAAACACCAGAATAATGTTTTACAAACACCTTTCTTTATGTTTTAGGTTGCCCTGGAATAGAAAAAGAAAAATTTAAAAAGTACAAGGGTGAGCTCTTCATGCTGACTTGCCTGGGGATTTTTTACTTGCTGCTCATCTTCTTTACCTGTGTAAGTAACTCACTTTTTCATAATCAAAGCAATAAAAACAACAAAAACCCCTCACTCATTTTCTGTGCTAGCACTACTTTAGCACAGCTGGTCTGAAGTTGGTGTTCATGCTTAATTTATGATCAAACTCAGGTTTGATCACAAGGAACACAGGATGGAGTTCCAAAGAGATAGAACATTTCACTGCACCCTGATATAACTCAAACCATCAGTTGTTTTTCTGCACCTCACTGCCCATTTCTGTTTCTAGTTACTCTGTGTGCAAACTACTCATCAGGTCATGGGTACAGCAACAGCTCTTCTGGTTTGGTACCTGGGAATAGCATTTGCCTCACATGGAGGCACAGGCCCATGGGATCCCTTTCCCACCTGTAGCATTGCTTTGTGTGGTGGCATGATAGACATGTTCAAGTCCACCTGTATTTTGCCTCAGTTTTCACACCTCTAAGGTGGTGACAACCCCTTTCAGATGGGCATTTTTTGTGAACGCCCGTCTTTCTTGTTAAACAGACACTTTCAGATACATGGAAAAGAACCTCCCTGGGGGTTTTATCCATACCTTTAATGCTGACTGGTAGTTCTGGGACAGGAGGAGAGAGGAGGTACTTGGGAAGCTCACTCCACAGAAGCAAAACTATGCTTTGTCTGCGGTGGCAGTGAGGACACCCCCTTGTGCAGAAGTCTCTGCCTCCTGGCTCCGAGGCAGCATGAGTTTTGGGTGTTGATACAGTGGATCACTGGCTGCCTTTGTAATTAAAAATAAAACAAAACCAATCCCAGCATTTTGGGAGGTCAAATTTAACTTCTGCTGCCTATTTCATATTTGCCATCCTGTTTTGCTTCTCAGCAGATGAATCATAACTGTTGATTGGAGAATATCTAATTAGCTGAAACTAAATGTAGCTTTCCATGTATCTTCAGGGAGCAATTAAATTTATGCCTGTCTCTTTTTTAGATTGACAATTCTGCCAGTAATTTGTGCTGTTCAGACTAAAGTTTGACAAGACAAATCTTGTAGGAATTTGTTAGGATGAAAGTATGAAAGCAAGGATATCACTCAGAAGAGATAGATGCCCCCGTTCTTCTCAGTGTCCTGAAAGAATTTCAGGAAATCTGTCTTAGAAAAATCTACAGAAATCTGTCCTTAGCTTTCATTAAAAAAATAGTTCCAGTTTTAGTGCAGTTATAAAAGGCAGAGCTGTGTAGTGAACCACTCTGGTGGAATTATGTGTATCTTACTCTTGGGTGAAGTCCAGTCTTAGGTATTAACCTAGCTTTCATCGAAGTTTAATATTGCCCTGATCTCACAAGTGAGCTTCATTATTTAAAATTCCTGATAAGTTCTTACATGTTGCCTTGTCCTCTCCTTTAGTGGAGATTGTGCCTTATCTCCAGTAAACTGTGCAGCGACATTCAGTTTAGAAGTGGTTGACAGGACTGGGGTTTTACTTTGATAACTTGATGAAAATATTTCGGGCCCTGGCTTGCATTGAAGGCAGGTAGAAGCATACTTGCAAGAGCTTGATGCAAGGCCTGTTCAGATGAAAATGTGAATAAAATATAAATTTCCTTTTGTCACTAAGGCTTTTGTCCTATAAAATTCATTGATTTCAGAAGAAACAGCAGTTTTTCTTTGTACTGGGTGCTTCTGGCAACAAACAAATGGAAAAGGTATATGGTTAGCAAGGACAAAAAGCAGAACTTTCAAAATTATTTTTTTTTAAATTGCCTTTCATAGGGATTCTCAGTTTTAAGCTTTCCTGTGTTCTCTCTTTTAGACATGTCTAAGAAAAGAGAGTATGTCTCCCAGTTACCAAAAAAACAGACCAGATATGAAACACATGCTCACCCTCATCAATGTACATGAAATGACAACTTTCCAGGATTTAAACAGCAACAGCACTTGCAAAAATGAGCTTACTTCAAGTTCTGTCTAAGTTGACGTTGATGACACTGTGGGCTCATCAGTAAATGCAAGCTGGATGGCCGAGTGGTATGGAGAGGAAATGAATGATAATATATGGTCTCTTCAGAACAGCCTGAAAGTACAGGTGACTTGTCAGTGATCTGTTTGTGCTGGACAAGCCTTTGACAAGCACTGTTATGCACTACAGTAACTTTCGAGAGTTAGTCAGCTAAGAAATACCATTACAGCTACACAATGTGTTACAATGCTGTTACGAGGTTGGTGCCAACTTTATTTCACTCTGCTGTGAAGCAAGAACACACTTATAATATGAAGACCAAGTTATAGGGAGGCCATGGCAGTTCAAAGCTGGAGGATTAAGCTCTTCACTGAACTGATAGCTCTCACCTTTCCAAAGCAAACACAACAGGTGCTGCAATATGAAAAGCTACGTGTGTGGGACTGTCTCCGTTCTGAGCCTGATTCTGGTTGGAGTTCCTTTACTGCAACTGAGATGTAACTTATCATGTGATGTTAAAGTAAGCTGAAGTGGTAACTTCATGGACTTGTCCTGGATGGATCAAAGCAACATCCACTTTTAAATCTTGGAGTGACAGACAAGCTGAAACCACTTTTAAATCTTGGAGTTACAGGCAGGCTGAAACGTAAGAAGGGAGAAGATTTTCTCAAAATCTTTCTGGACAGAGATGAACTTTCTATCTCTGCAGGAGAAATAGGAACATATTTCCCAGAGGCATCTCTAGATTAATCCATAAGGAAGCTTCAACGAGACTGTTAAATAAGAATGAAGAAATCTGTGATATTAAGGACATATAAAGATGACTTATTTTGTGGTTTATAAAACATGAAACCAAATGTATGCAACACCTATATCAGTTACACAAGTGATGACCAAAGCCATGGCTTAGAAGAAATCAATTGACCATGTCTTTGCAATGTATTAATTAGCCATGAGATACAGGAATGGAAGATAGGGCATATGAGCACCTACTTTTTGTGCTGACAGTGTGTATATATGTAAAACAAGGACATGAAAAAGCTGAATTCAGGCACACAATAAAGGGAGAGAAGATTTGTCCTTTTGGACCAAAGCACAAGACACAGCCTGGAGTCTGAAATCAAGGAACTTCCCTTTATCGGACTGCTGGTGCTGAAGGTGAGGGAAAAGGAGTCCAGAGTGGCTGTGGGTGCTTATGACACAATGTCGCAATTTGAGCCCAAACATGAGACTTTGCATGCCCTTAAAAACACATTTTTAAAAAGTACTTCAAGAACTGACCAGCAACATTAGAATTTTTAATGCAGTTTGGAATTCCAGGCTGTTGGCAAGGAGGCCCTTCCCATAATCCTTTGACTAATTTTGAACTGCTCATGGGAAGAAAGCTGCACGTCATTCAGTATTGCCTCTGTGAGCAGGGTAGATGCCTACATTGCTGGAATTCAAGAGGCTTGTGACCAGAAGAATGACTTCTAGCTACAAGGGATATGCAATTTACTTAGAACATAGTAAACTAATGCCACATTTGCTTTTTTTGTAATTTTTACTTATAAATGTATGTTGCATACTTAAAATAAAAATTCAGAGGTAACCTAGCATTTGGTTTTGTGTGCACATATGGCAAATAAACCCAGAAATACTCCGTATCAATTGCATTTTATTTTACAACCAATGAAATTACATCAATTAAGGTAGACACCTGATCCAGACTCTTCTGAGGGAGAGGGCATGTATGTGTGTATAATTGATTAAGCAATGGATAATTTTATGCATTTCTAAGGACTTCTATACTGCCTATTGCCATTAATGTATTTGAAAAAACTCATTTTATTGTTGCCTACATTTCTGGCCAGCTTCAACTCCAGCTGAGCTTTGGCCACATGGATTTTCTCCCTACAGCAGCAAGGAGCATTTTTGTATTCTTCTCACGTCACTTGACCTTGCTTCCACTGGGAATACACCTTCCTTTTTTTGCCTTATTTCCAAGAGAAGATCCCTGCTCAGCTAAGCCGGCCTTCTGACTCACCTAGTTGACTTCAGACATTTGGGAATTGCCTGTTCCTGTGCCCTTAGGATGTGATGTTTAAAAAGTGACCAGAATTGATGGACCCCATCACCTGCAAAAACACTTTTCCAAGGGACCTTACTTACTAATTCTCTGAGCAGCCTAAAGTCTGGTCTCCTCATGTCCAGAGTTTAGGTTTTGCTGGTAAACCAGGGAAGTGGTTGCAGCACCAAGCCTGACAGTTAAAGAAGTGTTTGGATGATACTCTTGGGCACATGCTGTGACTCTTGGAGGTGGTCCTGTGCAGGGCCAGGAGTTGGACTTGATGATCCTTTTGGGTCCCTTTCAAATCGGCATATTCTCTTTCCCAGGCTGAAGAGCTCCAACGTTCTCAGCCTCTCTTCATAGTGGAGTTGCTCCAGTCCTCTTATCAACTTTGTGGCCCTCCTCTGGACTTGCTCCAAAAGTTCCATGTCTTTCTTACATTGGGGACACCAGAACTGTACACAGTACTCCAGGTGGGGTCTCACAAGAACAGAGTAGAGGGGGAGAATCCCCTCCCTTGACCTGCTCCTTTTGATGCAGCTCAGTATTCCATTGGTTTTCTGAGCTGCAAGCACACACTGCCAGTTCATGTTGAGCTTTTCATCAACCACCACCCCGAAGTCTTTCTTCACAGGGCTGCTCTCAATCACTTCTTAATCCAGCCTGTAGGTGTTCCTGGGATTGCCACGACCCAGGTGTAGGACCTTGCACTTTGCTTTGCTGAACTTCATGAGATTTGCATCGGCACACCACTTAAGCCTATCCATGTTCCTCTGGATGGCATCCCTTCCCTCCAGTGTGTCAACTGCACCACACGGCTTGGTGTCATCCATAAATTTGCCAAGGGTGCACTTAATCCCACTGTCCATGTCAATATCATTGACAAAGATGTTGAACAGTATAAGCCCCGGTACCGATGGCTGAGGCATACCACTCATCACTGGTCTCCACATGGACAGTGAGTCACGGACCACAACTCTTTGTGTGCAGTCATTCAGCCAGTTCTTTATGCACTGAGTAGTCCATCCATCAAATCCATGTCTCTCCAATTTGGAGACAAAGATATTGTGTTGGACAGTGTCAAACTCTTTGCATAAGTCCAGGTAGACAATGTCAGTTACTCTGCTCATATCCACCAATGCTGTAGCCCTGTCATACAAGGTCATCATATTTGTCAGACATGATTTTGTAAAGCCATGTTGCCTGTTACCATTCACCTTTTTGTTTTCTATATGCTTCAGTAGAGTTCCCAGGAGAATCTGCTCCATGATTCTTGCCTGGCACAGAAGTAGGACTGACTGGTTTGTAGTTCCCTGGGTCTTCTGCTTTCCCCTTTTTAAAAATGGGGGTTATATTTCCCTTTTTCCAGTCACTGGGAACCTCACCTGGCTGCCACGATTTTTCAAAAAGGATGGATAGTGGCTTAGCAACTTCGTCTACCAGCTCACTCAGGATCCGTGGATGGATCTCATCAGGTCCCATGGACTTGTGCACAGTCAGGTTCCTTAGATGGTCTCAAACTTGGCCCTCTCCTACAGTGGGCTTAGGGTCTTCTTTCTCCCAGTCTCTGCAATTGTCTTTCTTGACTTTGATGGCATGCCTGGAGCACTTGCTGTTGAAGACTGAGGCATAGAAATCGCTGAGAACCTCAGCCTTCTCTTTGTCCAGGGTATCCAGGTCTCCCGTTTCCTTCTGGAGAGGGCCTACATTGTCCCTAGTCTTTCTTTTGCTTGCAACATATCTATAGAAGCCATTCCTCTTATCCTTAATATCCCTGGCCAGACTCAATTCCAACTGGGCTGTTGCTTCCCTAACCTTGTCCCTAGCTTCCCGTACAATTTCCCTGTATTCCTCCCAGGCCACCTGTCCTCATTTCCACTTCCTGAAAGCTTCTTTTTTTGCTTTGACCTTGCTCAGCAGATCCTTATCTATCTATGAAGGCCTCTGGGCACTTTTTCCCAATTTCCTCCTTGTTGGGATGCATTGCTGCTAAGCTTGGAGGAAATGATCCCTGAAATTCAGCCAGCATTTTTGGGCTCCTCTGCCTTCCAGTGCTCTATCTCATGGTACTCTATGGAGTAGGTCCTTGAACAGGCCAATGTCTGCTCTCCTGAAGTCCAGGGCAGTAAGCTTGCTGTGTGCCCTCCTCAGTGCCCTGAGGATCTTGAACTCCACCATCTCGTGGTCACTACAGCCAAGGCTGCCTTGGAGCACTACATTCCCCACCAGCTCCTCCCCAGTGGTGAGCACAAGGTCCAGCGTTGCACCTCTGCTTGGTGTCTCCTCAATCACCTGTGTAAGGAAGTTGTCTTTCGCACATTCGAGGAATCTCCAGGATTGCTTGTGCCCTGTCTTCTTGTCCCTCCAGCAGACACCAGAGTGGTTGAAATCCCCCTTGTGGACCAGGGCTTGCGAGCGTGAGGCTGCTCCTATCTGCCTACAGAGGGTTTCATCAACACCATCCTCCTGATTGGGTGGCCTGTAACAGACCCCCACTATAACATCCCCTGTCCCTGCCCTCCCCTTAATCTTCACCCACAAGTTCTTGGCTGGCTCCTCATCCTTCCCCAGGCAGAGGCAGAGTTCCATACTCTCCAGCTGGTCGTTGACATAGAGGGTTACACCTTCTCCTTGTCTTCCTAGCCTGTCTTTCCTAAAAAGCCTAAATCTTCCATTCCAATGCTCCAGTCATAGGAACCATTCCACCATGTCTCTGTGATGCTGGTAATATCATACCCACATAGGTGTGCGCACTTCTCTAGTTCCTCTTGTTTGTTCCCCCTACTACATGTATTTGTGTATAGACATCTGAGCTGGGCCCTGGATAAAGCTGACTCACTGGCTGGAGTATCTGGAATGCCTTTGCATTATCTTTACGTATTTTTAAAATATCTTTAATTTTTTTTTTTTTTTAGGAGAGCAGACAAGAGGAAGGAAGGGAAAATTCACTTGAAAGGAGTTGATAAATAATCAGCAGCAAATGCTGAAACACTTTCAAAATTATTTCTTCAGAAGGATAAATAGGATCAGATCAGATAGGACAGAATGGGAAAAAAAGGACTTTGCACAAACAGCTATACCCATTATTTTTTTCTGAGCCAAACTGCAATACAGAAGACTGTGCCTGAGGCAACAACACTGTGAGTCAAATTTCAGGCTTAGAAGTTTCAGGCTGGTTGATTCTGGGGATTTGCTGTAGGCCCAGCTGTGCAGTAGAAGTGATCGTGTTCAAGGCCACTTAAATGCGTTAAATTGTTTAGAAGAAGTAAAGCAGACGGAAAATCTTATGCCAAGATGCTTCACTAAATCACAAAGCTGGAGAGAAACAGGCAACCTCCTAATATGATGAAGGGGCTTGCACATCTGGGGTGTAAAGGATATAAAGAAACTCTTGAGGCATTGTAGGACAAAAACTAACATTAGCTAGAAATATTACGAACCAGAACCAGACAACTGAAGGATATAAGTTCATATACTACAGCGACTCCAGCACTAACAGGAAAATATTAAAAAAAATTCACGTATTAGCTGATAATCTTACAGACTGAGATACACATGTTTTTTAGCATAGTATCTCAGAAGAGACAGTCCTTTCCTTGCAATATGGATCTCTGGATCTAAGTAAACTGATTCAAAAATAATGCCTCAGCCAGCCCAGCATACAGAGGATGAGCATACACACACATTCTTTAAACTTTAAGACTTCATTATTGAAGAGAACGTGTTTCTGTATTGCATAATCTAGAGCCTGTTTTGATTACACAGAATAATTGCTTTGTTGGACAGAAAAATTTGTTTGATTTTCCACCACTCGTCTTATTATCCACATCCTCAGTTTCGTAAGATAAGATAACAGCATACATGTATGCTGGAACTGCTCTTCATAATACTTTCTAACAATACTTTTTAGAAGGAGGAATTCAGTTAATGTTGATAAATCCACGAGGTGGGAAACACCATAATATTTGTTTTATAAATAATAGCCGGACACCTGGAAATCAGAAAGCTCCTGCAGAAGTCTGGATCAGAATCACAGAGATGCTTTTTCCTGACTCTCCTGTGGATGCCTTAACTACAGGACCTTTCTTGTTATTATTTCTTGTGGGTTTCATAATTTTTTCACTGATTTTTTTCCCTGTGATCTGCATTTTTCTATTGTTCTATCCAACAGTGAACTATCTGCATTCAAAGATAACAATAAGCATTATATCTAAAATTACTCATACAGAGCGAGTTTGTACATCTGTGATTAAGAAATATACAGGGAAACACTGTGTCACATGGGGAAATTACCCCAAAGAGAAATTTCAAGAGTCACGCACTGGAGCTAAATGAATATCCAAAATGGCAATGAGGGAAAGCTAAAGGACATAATTCACAAAATGCTGAGTGTAGGAATTACAGCCCTTAGCTAAGCCTGATTTGTGAGACTAGTACTTACACAGCAGATAGCCCAGACTGACAGTGACCTTGACAGCACCGCAACAGTAATAGTTTCTGTAAAGGCTGAACAGTTTTCAACCTATTTCTCCTGAGTGGGAGCTACAAGCATGCTTGTATTCAACAACGTGGACCGAAGTAATCCTCAGTATGTGCCCATAAATGATACAAACAGAATATGGCTCTTTGAGCACACTAAGTTGCTCCCTCCCTTCTTTCTTCTGCCCTTGATAAGACCCTTTTGGAGAGCATAAATAGCTTCTCCCTCTGGAGCATGCGTCCCCTTTCTTCCCGCTCTCAGTGCTGAGCCGAGCAGTGATGCAGAGCAGAGGGGATCTAGTTCCAAGTCCATTGATCAACTGCAAGTATTTAGTGACCTCAACCAATACACCTGCCCTTTGGGAGCTGCAATTGAATTTCTTCATCTCTGTAGGTGAAGACAACACTTCTACATTATGTTACAGCTACATAGATAGGTAAACTGGAAGTGCTTTCCCCACAACCCCTTTCTAAGCATCAGTGAAACTCTGGTTCTTAGTCATTTGTGGAACAAATTGCTGGGGAGATTAAAGACTTAAAAATAAATGCAATACCAAATTTTTTAGCTGATGGTCTGTTCTCTCTTCACTTTGCTGCCAAGATCTGTGTTTGTAGTACTCTGCTTTTCACTGGCTACAGCTGATATTACTTCTGCGTCAAGCTGCGAGAAGAGTGCTGTTAACTCTCTAGAGTGGTGACGTAAATCCTGAAAAATCCATCAAGGGAATGGGCGGTGACAAGACTGACAGATCACTGCAAGGAGTGGTGGGTCCTTTGAAGGCTTCATTTTGTGTCCAAGCCATATGACTCTTGTGGCTGAGTTGCAAGTGCATCTGTTACACTGGAAATGGACAGCCTGGGCTGAAGCGTTTGCTCTGTTACAAGACAGATACCACAACCACTTTCAAAAAAACCTCAAACAAAGCCAGAAACCAACCCCATGGACAGACTGAAGGCAAGGGGCAACAACTAAGAGCAGAGACAGGTCCTAGGGGAAACATGGCTTGCACAAGCCCAGCACAAACATGGGCTTTGGTCCTTGCAGAGTCTTTCAGTTGCTTCTGTGAAAGGAATAAGAACAGCCTGTAGTGGTTGGGGTTTCTTGTGTGTTTGTTTTAAAAAAAACCCATTTGCACTGTGTGCCTCAGTTTTCCTATCTATAAGTGGGAGAGAATGGGTTCAAGTGTGAGAGGTAGAGAAACTGGCAGTATTTACAACTTTTCTACTTGGAGCTCAAAGGAACTTTTTGCCCAAGTTGTCCTTCAGGAGAGAGAACAGGAGGTTTGAGCTGCTGGACATTAATGTTAAGGGAAAAAGGCCCTGCTGACAAGAGAAACTGGATTAATAAGAATTAGTAACAAGAAAAATTCAGGAGTCTCTGCAAATGCTGGGGTCTAGACCAAGCACCTGTAACACAAATGTGTGACAGTTCCCACCCACTCCATTTTGCTATTTTCATCACATCTGAATTCCAGCTCCGCCAATTCACTCTCACATCTGTTCTCAGACTTGGTATCAACACCGATTTAATCACATTCCTTCCATGTATCGAGCTGGAAGTGTAGGACTGTGTACAAGCCAAGAGAAATTAACCCCTTCCCTTCATTAGCACCAGCTAGCATGCCTCTCTTGAGACGTGGCTGCTGGTGTTTGGGTGGGCAGCAGGGTTGATGGGGCTGTGTCAGCTCCCCAAATGGAGAGCGAGCTGATCACATTACTGCCAAAATAGCCTTGCTGATACATAGTGATTACAGGAGGTCTGGAAGGCCAGCAGCATCTGGGGCTCTGTGAACAGGAGCACAGTCAGCAGATCAAGTAGGTCCACCTACTCAGCCCAGCCTCTTAGACCGTGCCTGGCTCCATCATCCAGTTCGGTACCCCCAAAAATGTCCCCAAGGCAGTCAGGGCTAGAGGGCTAGTCCTGTGAGGAGAGGCTGAGGGACTGGGGCTTGCTCAGCCTGGAAAAGAGGTGGGTTTGGGGAGACCCTAAAAGAAGTTCTCCAGTACCTATGAGGAAGTTATCAAGAAGACAGAGCCAGGCTTTTCATAGTGATGCATGGTTGGAGGATGAAAGGCAAGGAGCATAAATCGAACAAGAGTAGTTCAGACAGGAATATCATTTTCCCTGTGAGGACAGCCAAACAGCAGAACAGGTTGTTCACAGAGGTTGTGGAGTCTCCATTCTCAAAGGTTTTCAAGACCTAACTGGACAAAGCTGTAAGGAACTTGGTCTGGTCCTATAGCTTACCCTACTTTGAGCAGGAGGCTGGACTAGAGACTTTCTGAGGTCCCTTCCCACCTTAATTATCCTATGAATCTACACTTTTCATGGTCAGAGAAAAACTATTTATCACTGCTCTTCAAGATGTTAATCGCACTACAAATAGAGCACTCTAAGACATTTGCCCTCTGCCAGTAATGACCGAAAGTATCTCACACAGAATTTTTAGACTACAGTACAAAAAGTAGTGGACAATTTGTGCCTCAAAAGAAGAATGCAAGTCAAAAAAGGTAACAAACTTGATTTTTTAAACTTCACCTCTTCACTCAAGGACAAAAACATAAGGATACATGGAATGCCATCAGAGACGTTTCTCTGTGTTCTGGCTTTTCTCAACATGAAACACTTATGATATTGGCCCTTGCAGGAATTCACAGTCTCCAGAATATCTCGTACTTGAATTTTGGAAGTGTTCATAATATGTGACATTTAATAACAACAATTTTTGTCTTCATCCCATCCCTGAGTCTCAGAACTATATGACAGCAATG
>NW_016690203.1:4626180-4673025 GCF_001604755.1 Lepidothrix coronata | reverse complement strand
AGAAAAAAAAACTACAACACCACCATAACAAAATTATGATTGAATCAGACATTCTCCCTTATCACCAGTGAAGGGTTGTTAAGTGTTGCTGTTGAAAACTCATTGTTATGCACTATTTTTGCAGTGGCCACAGTGTACAAAGAAGCTTAGGAAGCAAATATGAAACACACTTGCCACCTCAAAGAACACAGAGTTTACAGTGGCTTTGATCATACACTACCTAATCCTTTCATTTTAGAAGGGTTATTCATAAGAATAAATATTAAAATAATACCAAGTATTGACACTGCAAGACAACAGAAAGGTGGAAAAATGTACAGCTCACCTGGGTGCTGTACCAGCTTCTCTATTTTCCCTTCTTCCCTTTCATGCTTGCTTGGAGTCAGAAACCAGAGGCCCAGAGAGAGCCAGGAACAACGGGATGGGGACTGGGATCAGTGGTATACTGGCAGCAGCACTGCCAGTATAGAGTAATGGCAATGTTGCTAAAACAACCATCAGCAGAGATATTCACTTTCATACAACAGAAATTCAGCTTGGAAAGACAACCTTAAATCTGTGTTTAATCATTCATTTCCATCATTATTTGTACCCCCCTACAAAATTTAACTTCCAATCGGATAAATGAAGGATTTGAAGCTGCTTTCTTGCTAACAGTTGAACAACTTGTCATTGCTGCAGTGTTCAGGCCAACATCTCCCACTCGAGATCAAGGCTGGGCTGGCAGCACCTCGTTAGCTCATTAGCTTTATTACCTGTGGGTAGCGGTCAAGTCAGAATAATTTGCTGTTATGTGGGTCGTATGCTTTGGAGCTCATTTTGTGCCCTGCAGAGCATTGACAGTCCATCATTTCACTTTTAAAAATAAAACCTACTGCTGCTGGCACACAGGCTCACTCTGGAAGACCTGCCTTGTTCAAAACACTCTACATGGTCTTGTGTTAATGTGGTCTGATCTCTTCCTTCCTACACAGCCATATTAATTAAGAGTTAATCACTGTCCTTAAGGATTCTTTAAAATTATTTATTTATTTTGACCCTTTCTTTAAACTTCAGGTTTTTTATGAGTTAATACTTGGGCTGTGAGATTTTTGTTACTCTTCCAGTGTTGAGATGCCAGCAATATTAGTGAAAGGGAAGGTATTAGTTTGGGGGATGGACTTCAGTTTAGGATGCTGGTTACAACCTTAGTGGGTTTGTAACAATGGATACTGCAGGGCAGGACACATCTGTCACTTAAAAAGCGCAAATACATAGAGTCAGTTTTGTTATGCCATTCTCCTTAAATTCTCAGTGAAGTGCCTTCCTGTGGGATTTATTCACAGCTTCAAATCCATGCATGCAGCACCTAATAACTGCCTTGACTTCACACACATGTAGCTTTGAGCAGAATCTGACCCCAGCCTCTGAATTTTTTATGAAAATAAGGGATTTAATTATAAAGATGAGAAACTGAAAAGCTCCTAGTGACAGCAGCTGGAAAACCTTACATTTGCAAAATCCACCAGGTGACCCTAAGTATGTCCATTTTAGCTGTCCGAATTCATTGACCCAAGAGACAGATTTCAGGTGTTTTCACCAGACAACACCCAGTGCTTCCTGATGGGGTAGACCCGTGTTGTCTAACAGACAGTTTCCATTTCAGCAGCTAATGGTTGCACTGACAGATCGGGAGGCAAAAGGAGGTCTGGCTGTCCTGGAGAGGAGCACTCCACTGGCAGCAGACCTACTCGTTCAGCCCATATACATCACTCCGAAATTAATGGTGTCCAGCTCCAGAGCCCCCAGCATAAGGAGGAGGGCGTGACAAAGATGGTCAGGGGGCTGAAACACCTCTCCTGTGAAGACAGGCTGAGGGAGTTAGGGCTGTTCAGCCTAAAGAAAGGAAGACTCCAGAGAGACCTTAGAGCAGCCTTCCAGTACCTTAAGGGGGCCTGCAGGAGGGCTGGAGAGGAACTTTTCATAAGGGCATGTAGTGACAGGACAAGGGGGAATGGCTTTAAACTGAAAGACAGTGGGTTTAGATTAGACATTAGGAAGAAATTCTTTACTGCGAGGGTGGTGAGGTACTGGCACAGGTTGCCCAGAGAACCTGTGAATGTCCCATTCCTGGCAGTGTTCAAGGGATGGGGCTTTGAGCAACCTGGTGTAATAGACTGATTATAAGATGGAGTCTGCTTCACCATTGTCTCGAGCACAGAGCTAAAAAGCCTTGATGCTACAACTAGGCTGCTGCGGGAGCTGAGCTATTTGCAAAAGCTCCAGGAGATACCTAGCAAGCCATGGGAGGCAGGTAGAACAGCAAAAAGATAAAATTTTGTTACAATCAAGAACATGGCAACTATTTACTCTCCCACATAAGGTATGCCAGGCAGATCTTGCTTGAAGACTGGGGAACCTGCCAGTGGTCACTCAGGGCCCATCTTGGTACCAGGCGATTTTTGCGTGGATACTGGTGAGACTGAGGGCTACCATGATGAGGATATTTAAGGCCATGCCTGGGGACTCCTGAGGGGGCTGTTGGAGGACTGCTGGGGGAGCTGCTGCCACTCTGTTACCCTGCCTGTTCGGCTTGTTCCTGAGAGGGTACAAGTTGACCAGGGAAAAAGCCCAGCAGAGATCTACCAGCTTGCAAGCCAGCGGCACTTCATAGTGGTGGTAACTCCTGTCCTGTGCTTTTAACAATTATGCTTAGCTTTTCCTACTTTTCTATCTTCCTTCTTTCTCTCTGCTCTTTTGTGTTACACAATAAAGTTGAATTATTGTTTTGGGATCCAGCATCTGGCCTCGTTTGTGCCTTAATCTCATTTATGGGAATGTTTTAGAACCTGGTTCCCCTCTGCATCTAAGTGGATTGGAACACCTGGTCTAGTGGAAGGTCTCCCTGCCCATGGCAGGGGGGCTGGAACAGGTGATCTCTTCCAATCATTCCGTGATTCTGTGTTTCTATGAAATCTGTGTGCTCGCCATGTCCCCTGTGGACTGACGATGCTTCAAGCACCAAAGAGTGGTCCAGGTGGTCTTGCTGACACCTGTGCTTAATTACTGAGTGCTGGAAGGGATATGTGAAAATGGATGGGGACTAGGGGTGGGCATCACTCAGGAGAGAGGATTTGGAGTCTCTGCTCCCATCTAAAAAAAAGCATCAGGTTGCAGAGGCAGCTGGAGGAGGTGCTCCATCATTCTTTGACATGGGGTGCTTTTTTCTGCTCTGAAAACAACTCCCATGCCTGGCAACTGCATTCAAGTCAAATATTAGACCCACTGCTGCAACCAACTGCTTGTCAATCCCACATGCCCCAAGAGGAGCTGCAGTATCTGTCCTTCACAGCTGTGGAAATGCAATTGTATTGTGGAGAGGCAATCTTTAGTCACTCAGAAATTCACCATTTCATTTCCTTTTAAAGCAATTTCAGGATTTATTTTTTCCCCTGAGTGTTGAGAGCTTTCTTTAAAATAAAATAAAATAAAACAGGTTCATCTCCAAGGAGATGTGGGAAGCAGTTTTGGGGGAAACTAACGCTTAACAGAAGTCTCAGATAACAACACGAACACGACATGAACACGCGACAGAAGGCTGCAGTGGTGCACATGCCATCTTGACCGTGTGCAAGGTGCCCAGGGTGTGCTCCAGACTCCAGAACAATTCTGTGTGTGTCCTTTCAGGCCACCTCACTGTTCTCATCTGCTTTTTATGGCCACATCACAGTTTCAGAAAGCAGACTTCACCGTCTTTTAAACTTGACCTGCGCAGCCTAATTGCATGAGGACATAGCCCAGTGTCTGCAACATCACAGCCACTTCCATGATGAATTGGATTTGTCAGTTTCTGGGCTGTGGTCTTATAATGTGCTATATTATTAAGTTTCTTTTGCCTTAAGTTGCCAGCTAATGGAATAACCTCTTTGTCTTTATTAGAAGGAGTCCACAGCTTTATTAAGTTACATAATTTACAACCAGTAGTGTAATCAATAAAACATTAACAAACATGTAACCTTAGACAAACATCACATACTGATTTCTTTAAACATTCTCACAAAGCCTGCCTTTGGCTTAAAAATCCATTCGTTCCCAGTGGCAACCCCCCTCAAAATGATGCATTAAGGTGTGGGTACTGGAGGACAAATTGAATCGGCTTCCTTGGAAATAAAGCTGGCTCTCTTCTGGTCTCTGTGCATCCACCTCAGAAGGATTATTTTTTGCAATTTGGAAGGAAGCTCCGATTTTCGCTTTTGTGTCTCGGCTTTGCAAGAAAATAGTGCGTGTTGCAAAATACAGTAAGTAGCACAGAGTTAAAAATGAACATAATGGCATGGACAAAAATGGATACTGCAAAACCTGTATTACCTGATGGTGATTAACCCTGGGGATTCTCAGGTGGACTGTAACTAGCTGTGGTAGTATAATCTTTGACCTAGCCCTGTGTCTGCATTAGGTAGGAAGTTGTGGTTAACATCAGGAAAGCAACTCATTTTTTTAACACCTCATGTAAATATATTTTCCAACTGTAAAAAATGCATCTCATGCCTCTTGAGTGCAATTGACATACCTGCAGTTATGTTTTTGATGCAATCAGGAGAGCTGGTATTGTGTTATCCCTACCGTTCTAATTTCAAGATTATGGGAAAAAACCCCAAACCATCGGACACTGTCTGCCAGAGAATCTATGTGCATTATTGCACTGCAGAATTGCACCAATGATAATTTCACAGGTAATTTAGAACCAAGCAGGAGGAGGTAGCACACAAAGCATCTCAGGGATGTAGTAGAAAGGAAATAGAGCAAATGTGCATCTGTTCCATCTTCAGTTTCAGTGATTTGGTGAAGACATACATATAGTTTCTGAAACAATTAAGTGCTTAATCTTTTGGTAACCTATATCCTTGAGCAGTACATTTATGTAGGGAAATTTTGTGGACTCTGCTTTCCTTTAAAACCAGAATAATCTATTCATTTTGCAAGACATTGAAAGGTTTCCTTGTCAAAAGGGATGTATGTAGGCAAGGTGGAGGAATAAAGCTTCCCAGCAAATGTTGGGGACTAGTGTGCAGAGTTCCCACGTCCCCTTTGGAGACTTTATCATTTAACAGCCACAACTCCCCTTTATTAGATCACTATAAAACAAGTGCCTGGAGGGAGTCAGAAATGAATTGAATTTTGTAGATTTAAATGATTGTGTGGGACCTTTTTGGTTTAATATATACCCTAGAGAGGTTTGCTAGTAGAACTTGGGAACTTTATAATAAGAATAATTTCTTAGCTAGAGATCTTTATCTTGTTACATTAATGATTCACTGGGGGGTTATACTGGAAAATTAAGGCAAATTTTTAAAAAGGCTATTAGATCAAATGTTCTTATATAGACATGCACAGAGATGGTCAACAAAGATTTATAGGCCGGTGAGATAAGCAGTTTACTGCCTTTGTGCTGCAAGCACAGGGCAGCCAGCTGTTTCAGGAGGTCCTGCCTGCGCTGCTGCTCGGTGTTGTCTCCAGCTCACAATCAGCACGCAACAAGGTAAGGCTTTGCAGGCTGCCTCCTGCTTGTGCACTGCAAAACACACACAGCAAGGGAATTCACCTAAGTTGTGGGTTTAACTTCCTTAGCTTCAAAGGTATGGTGCGGACTCTGCATCCAGACCTATTTTTTTTACATCTCTGCCTTTATCCCAGGGGTTTCGCAGCACCATTCCTCAGCTCCAGCTCTGCTATGTCAGTCCTAGCATGGTCTATTTATAGTGCCCACAGTTCCTGCTGGATTTAGTGGATGCTCAAGGTCTCTAAATAGCAGCTGTGTGGTCTCCAAGGATGTGCCATTTAGAGAATGTAGACTCTGCTTGTACTTTGCCCATGCAAAACATTTACTGTGTTTCTGCCATTTATAGCTGCCACTGTAAAGGGCTTTGAAAGCCTGTTTCCTAAATCACATGGTTTTACCTGTGATCACAACCCACCAGTTTTAATGATAATGTCAGGGAATTGAAGGATCAGCTACAATCCCCACAACTGAAGCTAAGCATCCAAAAATAACAAGGCAATTAGGAACATGCAGAGTGGCATTTTAGGCCTAAGGAGGGTGATTTTTTTCATCCAGCTATGATGAATTCCCATTGACAGTCAATAGAAATGAATAACACTGTACCTTTTGCAAATCCAAGCAAAAAATGGAAAGAAATGGGGATTGCAGGAACATCCACTTGGATTTTGCTATCAAGTCACCATTAGGATTTACAAAGAAATTGCTGGTAATGGATATATTCGCGGTCATATTGAGTGCTTGGATCTTGAATGTGACAGTGGGGAAAAAGAAAGCATGCTGGCTTTTGCTTGTCAGGGGCTGCAGAGTGGTAGCCACCAGGGATGTCTGAGAAGCCCTGTTTGGCCCATTCACTAAGAACATCTGCTCCTATGTCTGCAGAAGTGGGGGTGTTGTCCCAAGTGCCATACACCGAGCACCCTGTGGTCCTTTCTTTGCTGTTTTTACCTCATCCCCGTGTCAATGATGGGTGAAAGGTAATTCCCTTGGCCACTTCTCTCCTATGCGCATATCTTCCAAGACAGCTGTAAAGCTGGATGTAAGAACCCCAAGGAGACTTGTGGAGGAGAAGAGCCCAAGGCTAAACTCTACTGCAATAGATACAAGGAGAAGAAAATCTATACAGCTGCTCTGTAGCTCAGCGGGAGTTGAGGAAATCCAGGACCTCTTGGGACCAAGTCTCCCGAGAATGATTTTGGGATAATCCTGGACAAAGAGCCTTCCATGCTTAACATTTTTATGAAGGCAGAATAAGAGCATTGTGAAGAGCGTAACATGCACTCAGTATAGATCTGGAAAAAAGTCAAAGGAAATGAATTTAAATTCCTCTAAATGCAATTAGAGGTGACAAGATTTCTCATGGTGAGAGACTGCGTTAAAGCAAAAGCTAAAAGTTCCCATCCAGTTCATAAAGCCTTAGGTAGCTATTGGTAATATGAATTAAATTAATCAAAATGGGTAAAAGCTAATGATCCTCTTGGGAACAAAATTAGCTCCTTAATGAAAGAAATGGAGTTCAGAAATTATAATAGAATATTAGCAGATGTGCCCTTTGGAAATTATAAATTTGCAAAATCCCCTTATGTAGATATTAGTTTGAGTCAAATTATCACTAAATCTGACCCTGGAGATGTGATGTGAATACGTGCACTACAATCTGCTCAGGAAAACCTGGAATCCTCTGTCAGCAGTTCTGCTGGGCTGGATTGTGTGCCACAAAGCACTTTCCCAAATGAGCAACAGGGGATAGTCAAAACCCAAAACTTCTACTCATAATCTGCTAAACTCTTGCTAAGGATTCCTACTGCCTCTTGTGGCCTCTGGCTTGCTGAGAGTAATTGTCCTATAGGAGAAATTTTAAGGAAGACTCACATTTAATAAGGACAGAGGTGGTCCTCGTCCTTGTGGCGATCCCAGGCAGTGGGTGTTCAGTTCTGGATGTGGGTCATTATCTTGTAACCAAAGCTTAAAGAACACTTTGGATCAGTGTGGATCAGCATGTAGTGAGGAATGAGAGACTCATCAGAGATCCAAGGCATGTCAAAGTCACAGAAAGCAAACAAAATCCCAGAAAACAAACAAACAAAAATATGATGAATTGCTCATGTTGAGACTACAAAGAATTTATTACATGTTTTTATGGCTCTTTCCAGCCAAGAACTTTTCTCATCCATTTATGGAAAACATAAAAGCCACTGGGAGTTAAATAGGATAAAAACTAGATTTAAATCATCCTTACACATGCTGCTCACATCAGCATACAGCTGTTTTTCAGCATTTGAAGTCCTTGAAACTTTTAAGCCATTTAGAACAGCATGTGATTGGTATGAAAAATAGCACAGGCTTTCTTTTTAAAAAAAGAAATCACACTCCGGGGTGCTGGATGCAGGGACTCCAGAAGCCAAGAAAGATGTTTGAAGTGCTTATTGGCATTCCAGGACCCAGAAAACTCTTCCTGCCTCACGCTATTTCATAGCAATCCTGATGCATCCGTCCTGGGAACAGAACAAGGAAGACATTCCCTCTGGTGCAGATGGCTAATGCACTGCACAAAGCCTGCTTAAGTCCCCAGTTTGAGGGTGTAATGTGTACAGTTTAGGGGATGAGCTCTTACTCTTATTTTTGTATTTATAGCGCAAGTGGAGGCACTGTGAGCTTCCTCATACTGTCCTGCCAAAGTTGATTCAGGTCTGCTTGGACTGTCAGGAGTTTGCCTGCTCCACTCAATAAGCCAGTAATCATAAAGAGATCTTGGACGAGGGCAAATCCAATAGCCCTCAAGAAATTAACTCCTCCCCCCATTCCAGAAGGGAACAATTTCCAGTTTGCATGAATCAGAAAGCAAACCAAAAACATTAGACGGGGACAGGAAGAAAAGGAGAGGGGAAAAAGAAGTCCCACTGAAATTTGTGAATGTGACTAGGGGAAAGAGGGCCACAGCTGAAAGTGGTCGTATTAGGATGGTGCTTGGGAATCATGCAATTTTAGCATCAGACACAGAAATGTGGGATTCTTCTCTGCTCAGTCTGAAAAAGCTTTGCAAAGATGTATCTGCAACATTATTGCTACCTTTCAGATTAGCAAACTGAAAGAGAAAGAACGGAGTGACTTTGCTCAAGTTTTAAAGAGCAGGAGTCCTGGTTTTTGCAGACCTTTTAGGTTTCAAAAGTTGACTTTATTCTGAATTGCAATGAAACCCCCAAAGTCTGAAATTCTCAGGAAAGGGGAATTTTAAAAAAAACCCCTCAATGTATTTCAAGTTGATTGACAGGTTTTGTTGTAATGGAAACTGAAACATTCTGTTTTGACTTTGACTTTTTACAGTTAGTATTATGTTGTAGCAAGAAAGCTAATACAAAGTAAAAAAAAATCAAGGTAGAAAATTGTTTCAAAATAAAAAATAGGTTGAGATGGTTCAACACTACACTGTCAGAACTTTTTCCAGTGATTTCCTTCCAGGAGTCTACTGAAAGAAGTCCTCTTTTGCAAACTGTTTTGATTTCTGATGGTAATGAAGTCTTTTTGCAATTTTTCTGACCAACTGTGCCAAGAACAAAACTCTGACAGCTCAATTCTCCATCTAAGGAAAAGTGACATTTTAAATGTAAGAATACTTTAATACAGGAAGTACCATTTCGTGTCTTTAGCAACATGACTTTTTTTCCACAGGGTATTGAAACTGCCACACTGGGCCTGACCTGAAATTCATTCACACCAGTATGTCTTAGTCACTGATAGCCCTGAGTTGCCTGATCTGGTTTTGAACTTATTTTTGGTTGACATCTGCAATGTTCAGTGGTAATGGGTACCACAGTTTAAGAATTTATATATATTGTGAAAAAAATGCTTTTATTTATTTCAGTCTTACTGCTTCATAGTTTTCATTGGGTACCTCATGGCTCTGATACTGAAAGAAATAATGAATCACCATTCCCCATTTGCCTGCTCTACATCACTCTCAAATCTGTAGACTTCTTTGATATTCTCCCTCAAAAGTTTTCTCATATTTTATTATCCTGAGTAATTTTATTCTTTCTGCAGAATTTTGTCACTTCACGATTCACTAGCTTTGCTGAAAATCACACAAATACATAGAAAAAGAGCAAGAACTTTGCTGCCTGGTAACTCCCCTCCCTGCCTTGTTCCTTGTACTGTGGAACACACGAGAATGTCCCTTCCTTAAAATCTTGTGGTGAGAGATCTTGTCAAAAGACTTGTGAAACATAAGTTCATTACTTATCAGCTGGATCACATCTGTTCCAAGTCTCTCTGATATGTTTTAAAGTTTAGATTTTACAAAATCTGTGCAGTTCTTTCTAAACAACATGCATGTATTTTTGTGTCTAAGAATTCTGTTTATGATTGTTTAGAAAAGTTTTACTGGGGATTTACTGGTCTGTAGTTCCTAGTGATGCCTACAGTCATTACTAAAGACTGGTGACACATTTACCACTGTACATTATTCTGACAAAAAATGATAGGTTACAGATGACAATTAGTTGTTGAATAATTTCATATTGGAATTCCCTTATAACTCTTCAATGACCTCTATCTTGTTCTTGTGATTTGTGCAGCAACCTCTTCTATTGATGCTTCTGTTTTAGATAGCTCCTTAGGCTACTCAATACCAAATACAGTTCTGGTGTAATCCTTGTCCAAATACAGTACCTGTGCCACAGGTAATGAGTAATGAGACCAATAATTTGTTTCATCTTGCCATGATGACCTTGCCTCTCTTGAATGTCTTTTGCTTCTTGTTCATCTGCTGGTTTCATCAACTCTTGTCCTCTGTCAAAGGTGGTTGCATTTGTTATTGCTAATTCTGCTGCCCTTTTCACCACTGGTACCATTTATGTTTTTGGCAAAGTTCTCCTGAAAATCTGTTTTTTCTACTTAATTTAGTTTTACATTTAACATGCAAAAAATTATCGTTTCTAATTTTCTCATATTAATGCTTGTTTTATCTCTAATAATTCTCTTTTACTAATAACCAGAGTGGCTTTCTGAAGCATTGTTTTCATATTTAGTATGGTATCTCTAGTCTTCTTCCTGTCTGCAAACATTATTTTCTCCTTCTATTTTTCTAATACTGGTAGCTCCAGTATTAAAGCACATTTGATGACAAATACTGAAACTTACTGTTGATATTTAGCACATGCATTAATCAAGGGCTATTTTGTGACTAGTGCCACCTGAGGAGTATAAAATGTTAATAGCTATTGGATCAGTTTAATTTCTTTGTCAATCGTTGACATTTTTATTTCACTACTGTAAGCTGAGAAAGAGTAAAGGCAATAAATCCCTGATAAAACACACTTCAGTCTCCTAGTCTGGTGACTAATCCAAAGCACTTTTTAACCCCCAACCTTGCTTTTCCTAGTCCAGAACTTGTGAAATCTAGATTATGTTCTAGCTTTCTTAGAGATTTCCTATCTGTCCATCACTAAACGACCCCACGTATCCAGTAAGAATAACAGCACTTCCTCACTTCAGAGAAGTAATTAGTGTGAGGAGATGTACAGTAAAGCAAGCATGCACCAGTTCAGTGCATGCTATATGTGAGAAAGATTTTCATCACCTCGTTATGCGATACTTTCTTTGAAGATTTCCAGACCTCAATCCCTTTATCTACATGTTCTGTGAAAATGGAGTCTACTTACTGAGATGTAAGACCTTACACATGTGAAAATGGATTCACATCTACTGTTAAGGATTGCCTACAATTTTCTGTATTTGGGAAGAGAAATAATTTTTGTTGAAATGAACAAACTTGCCCTGGAGCCCAGTGAAACACTGTAGACAAGTTCATACATAGTAGGAAGGGTTGAGCCTCCTGTGGTTCAAGGTTTTATGATTCCTCTGAACTGCCTTTGGGGAGAATTGGAGAGATTTTGAGCCTGGATTGAACCTGTGAGTCATGTCTTCCCAATTCTGAAACATGAGGGTCCACAGATGAGGAGCACCCAGTCTATTCCCAAAGAGCCAGCTGCACACAGGGCAGAGGCGATTTGGCAGACAGCTTTCATTTATGGCCACTCTCCAGAACCAAAGGGGCTTTCTGACAGCAAATGGTTACTGGTTCCTCCTCACCTGTGTGGGATTTGTCCTCTGGAAATGTGTGCCTGCTGGGGCACCAAATAGACCAGCATGCTCCTGAACAGGGTTGGTGGCAAGGCTTTTGTGGAGTGGTATATATGCAGCATGACACTGCTCAGATCTCTGCTGAGGCTCAAGCTGCCTTTATATGCCCCATGATATGAGGAGATGAGGAAACATCACCCCAGTGCTCCACTGCTGCAGAGGCAGCATCCAATATTCAGACTCCTCCGAGGACCTAGCCCAAAATGCTTGCTACTTGTTTTCACAAGCCTGAAGCCTTTTAGAAGTCCTAACAGCAGTACTTAGTATTGCCTTCAAGAATCTCTGTGTTCCTAGGGGCTTGGAGCCCTTGGAAGTTATCTAGCTCTGACACAGGTCTGAGAGAAACAGCTAGACAGAGTCATTTGCACTGGGAAATGCTTGATGTCTATTCTCATTAGAAACAACACTGTACTATTATATATATATATTAGCAAAAAGTCTTTTTAAAAGGGTCAATAACTCACAGATACAGAGAGAATAATTTACTGAAGTGTGTTGTGCTTTGTTCATCTGGAGACCCTCTGGGAAAAAAAAACCATCAAGGATAACAAGCACACTAAATACTAATAGTCACAATTATAAAAAATTACATGCATAATTAAAATATTCATTTCAAGGCACTCTTGCATTTGCTAATAAAAGTCTCCTTATGAATATCAAAATACAATTTTCCACATAAAAAGACAAGCAAAAACCAAATGACATCTCAGCTTTATTTTCAGTGACCTTGCAAGATTTCGAAACATTTGACCTCCCTATTGTTTAAATGAATCTATGTAAATGATTTAGATAAGGACATCAGATGTGAGATACCAGTGTGGTTGATACTGCCAGAACTGAAGAAGTGAATAATGAACAATGTAGCTGGATTCAGGATGAAGCAGATCTTTGAGGCAACTGGGCCAGTAAATATAAAACACAATTAAAATTAGAAAAATGTTACGTAATAAATCTAGAGTCAGTGAACCAGGACAGCAAGAGTACATTTTAAGCAAAGGAGTAATTCAGAGTGATCTGACCAGGAAAGGCATTTTCTCCAGGGGTTACTTTAGCAAAGCCTTCCGAGCCGTCCGGATGGGTTCAACTCCAGCACAAGGGGAGACTGGATAAATAAGAGACTATAAATCAGGAGAAGGGATAAAATTTCTGCATGAGGCAGGGCACATCTTCATTTGAAGCACTGTGCTTGGTCACCTTTTCAACACAAAAAAAGAAGACATTACTGCCCTGCAGTGGGTACAGCCTCAGCCAACCAGGCTGAGGACAGATCTTTGGAAAATGACTTATGAGGCAGGGGATATACCTATAAGAAGCAAGCCCTTTCAAGCAACTAAATGAAACCACCCAAATGATCAAAAAGCAGGGCCATCCTGGCTGCACAGTGGCGAGCAACCTGTGACCAGAGCTGAGGACCTTCTGCTCCAGGCACTGTGCAGCTTGCTGCAAAGCAGCTGCAATGTCTCACCCTGGAAATCTGAGACTGCAGATATCCCACAGAGCAGTGTTTGTGCTCCTCTGAAATCCACAACAAACTATGCCCTTTGAGTGCCTTAGCTCAGGGTTTCACCAGGCAACCCCAGAAGCAGATAGCTGAGAAAAAGAGGAGGCCAGGCACCGAGATCACTCTCAGTCTTTGCTTTTCTCTCAAGCGTTTGACACAACAACCTCAGTTTGAGAATCAGACTATATGCAGGCACCACCATCCTCCTCCAAATGCATGATCAGACATTTTAACATGTGTATGACTGTAGCACAGTCTGACATTGGGACCTAAGGGGGATACAAGTGCCTGGCTGCTATGAGCTAATTGCTCATCTCCTTTAGCTCAGACAGCAGAGATCTCCACTAGGCAGCCAGGGTGCAGCCGAGCGTTATACTTTCAGCATATGGACTATTTAAATTCCTAGCAAAAAGAGCAGTTTAAACCACTTGGTGCTCGGGTAGGATTTCTGCCATCTGGTACCCTATATCTTCTGCTGGCAGAAGCTGAGGTTGGATGCAGCTCTAGGATAGCAATTTTAGTGTCATTTCCATACAAATGGCTTGTAACTGGTGAGTGCAGAGGCAGGCCCATCAGAAAGCATTTGCCTTGCAAACATTTAGCCTGCCTATTGCTGTGTAGCAAGAACCCAAAGGAAACACGTGACCCTCTCAAGAACATTACTGGTGCATCCACAGTGTGGATCTGAAAGGGGTGAGCAGAAGATCTCGATGCTTGTTTTGTTCATTCTTGCTGAAGGCTGAAGGAGGGATGCTGAAAATATCCTTCCTTTCTGGTGGGAGGAACAACCAGTGAGACCTGAGAGGAGGTTACTGATCTGGTCACTTCAGGGCTCAGAAACAGACTTGGACTTCGGGGCATTTTGTAATGACTGCCAAGATACAGGACTTTAATATGACCATGAAATCACAAATGAAACATCTTAGCTGACACACTTCCCTAACAAGCAGATGAAACCCCTGTTTCATAATAGAAGCTCCTGCCTTCTCTATAAAGCCTCTGAACACGGCGCAAATCCATGCTCAGACAGAGAGCTCCACTTGACATAAACTTGAGCCCCAGCACGTGCTCAGCAGACACACATTCATGCTCTGGTGTCTTTCTTGAGCAAGGCACTATAAGTCTTTAGGGCTAGAGGAAAAATATAATCTTGCCCTCCGAATGCCAGTGAGCCTGCCTGTGTGACCTGGTTCTCAGATGATTTGCACATGTCAAATTAAACTCATAATTCTTCCTCTATTTAGGCTGAAAAGAGCCTCTTCCCCACTGCAGAAAGAATCTCTGTATAAGACTGATATTACTAGCTGCATAACAGCAGTGTTTCCCAGGAATTATGCTGAGGATACCTGGTGATCATGAGAGATGTTCTCTCACACAGAATGAGGGCAGTGTTATGCTCTGCTCTGCTTTAAAAGGACCCTATATCCTCCTTCAGACACACCTAGTGTCTCAATGAAACACATCCTCAAGTGATGTTTGTCTAAAATCCACTCTGTGTATAGTTACATATACTTCTGAGGGCAATTCTGATTTTATATCCCTGATCAACTGAACAAGGTGCACCACCTCTTATGGGATATTCACACTTATGCCACACTTAAATGCATCCTGCTCTAAATGCAGACTGTTGCAATGTCTAACATTAACTTGCTAAGTGCTGAACCCATTTATCATGATTTAACCGAAGCTCATTTTCTTAACCATTAAATGATGTGATGTACTCTGTATTTTTTGTCAAGGAGACTGAGGGAAGCTAATTGCTGGAGTCTGTTTTGATCACAGGACTTACTAGAAAGCCAGTGTGACAGAACACTCATTATTTAACAACTGATTATTGCTTTGTCTGTTCAGAAACCAGAGATGGCATTTATACTACTGTCTAAAAATTTATCGACCTTAAAGTGAAGCAACAAGTCAGAGTCAGCTGGTTAGACTGGCAAAATGCCCACTGTGGCAGCTTGTGGGCATTGAGGCACACCACTCTAAGGTGGGTATTTAACACAAGAATTACTTGTGTCCATATCAGGATGAGCAGCTTCTCTCCAGTGACCAGCTGGCCTCTGGTTTGGCCTTGGTGCCTGACTCATGGATTGAGTCTGATGGACCAAAGCAGGTGCAATGAAAGCCATTCCCAACTGCTACCACCTTTCTACAGACCTCTACTCTCTACATTTGGTTTCAGAAGTGGGCTATAGGGAGGCCACTGACCGAGCACATCTCTGCATTATGACCCAAGGAACCCCACCTGCTCCATTGCTGAAGGCTTTTTCAGGGTATCTGGACAGAGAGGACTGCTGGGTGAGCTGCCTGTAGCATTCTCACAGAGAAAAATGAATCAGTGAGCATCCCCCCTGTTCTGTTAACATCTTTCACCTATTCTAATATCTATACAGTTATTAAAAGCTTCAGGGGATTGTGAAGGACTTTTTATTAACAGATATGAGAGAAAGAAGTCTTTGTTCAAGAGTTAAAACATCCAGGTAAAACCTCAAGGACCTTTACTGTTGATGCCTGCAAGAAGTTTTTCACCAGAGACAGCTGAACAACAAAATTGAGACAGATAATACTGCCAAGAAGTAGAGAGGTGGAAAGAAAATAGGGCCCTGAAAAAACACATCTTTCATGATTCTTTACACATAAACCCCAAACAAGTGGCCAAAAGCACAGAGATTACTTTTCTCCCCTCCAACTTTTACATCCCATACCATGCGTGACACCTAACCTGGCACCTAAACAACCACAGATGTATCTGCATCCCACATGATTACCTCCAGCAAGATATCGGTAGATTTATGGTAAGAAAGCAGAAAGGTCTGAAGCTTCTATAAATTCATCCCCCAGGATTTTCTGTTTTCTTTTTCAGCCTCTGGTGTCTTTCCACTGAGGTACAGCAGTGCCACTTGTATAATTCTCTGAGGAGATGTGAAATAAATACACAGCTTATTAAAGCAGCCTTACCATCTATTTGGAGCAGATGAAAGCTTCCTACCAGCTGGAAGGTGTTTGCTGTAGCCCTCTGTCTACTCTCTCTCTCTTTCTGCCCTTCAGAGGCAGGTGGCACAGCAGAGGGAGGCACTGAGAGGGTTTTTGCAAGGTATCTGTCATGGTCCTTGTGTGACAGGCTGGCTCACTGAAAGACCCATACCTTGGGTGGTGGTTGGAATAAGAGCAGGGGTGGGTCCGTACGCACCCAATGTGTGCTTGAAATCAACTGTCTATCTATTTGCTTCCAACAAATTTCTTGATTTGTGGCTTATGCAGATTTAAAAATCACAATAATTGTCCCTAGAAGTTTTTCATTTTTCTGTGGTGAGTCTAAGCAAAATATATTAAATTATGCTCAAGCCTTCCCACTCTGCATCCTTTTATTTGAATGAATTTAGCTACCTTCCTTCATCTTCATCCTGGAATAATGTGTTATTCTGACATGAATCTTATATTTGGTGTTTTCCCTTGGAACTCAAGCTACCGGAGAATCTCAGGCTCCATCAAAAATATTTTTGAAGTAGATAAGTGGTTTCAGATAACAGCTTGCAAAGACAATTTGAGTGCAGGCTATATCTGCCACCAGGTCTCAAAGTGAAGTCACACACAACTTTTAGCTATTAAGATGCACTTTCCAGCAGTATCTTCACTTCTGAACACTTGCCTTTTGATCAGCTGCAACTCTTCTCCATCCTCCAAAAAGCTGCTGTGCCCCCCTGCTTCTACCCCAGCATTCAGCAGGCACAGACAGCCCCTCCTCTGTCATTTGCCAGGGGAGCCACCAGCTCCAAACTCAAGCCACGAGGAGACAACCGTGGCCAAAGGAGGACATTTTTGCTCTGCATTGACAACGTCCAACTAATTCACTGGTGCTGGAACAGCCTGTGAGAGCTGCATGGAGTAACCCAGGAACAGCAGTTGTGTTGCTAATAACAAAGATTTTTTTGTGGACTGGTTAATGACATGGGTCTGTCAACTCCCACATGCAAAGTGTTGGGGAGGAAAGCAACCGCTTGGCTTTCCAGAATAAATTGGAAAGAGAACTTCTTATTTGTGAAAGCTAACAGCCTTCTCCAGAAGATAAAGGTTGTAAGGGAGAAGGTGACAAAAGTCCTGACCTAAGGAGATCAGGAGATTTGACCCAAAACCAGAGGCAGTCTTGATCAATGGGCTATCATAATGTCCCTTGTGTAAGAAAGTCTATGGTAAAAACAAAGGTGTTATCAAGATATTTCTGACAATGAATTTTCTTTTCTAGGAATCAATGTTTCTTCCACCTGGATTTAAAAAAAAATTCCCAGTCTGGGTCTCGGTTTGCTCGCAGCTAGACTGTATGAGTTCAGGCTCCCTATTAAATGCCGTATGTTCACAGCCATTTCTGTGGAGCTCTGCTGACTTTACTCTCTGAGGCTTTCAGTCCAACCTTGATTTATTCTGCAGAAGCACACAGCTGGCTTGCTACTTTTCCAGTGGTGCTCATACCTGAAAAATACAGCTGCTCTACCTGAGCCTGACAGCAAGCTTATTACTGGGTAGTGATGTTTGATTTTGTGGTTTTGTGGTTGTTTTGCTGTTTTTCCCCCCTCTTTTTTTCTTCTCTCTCCCTCTATCAGAGTGACAGTCACCATCTCGGGGATTTGGCACAAAAGGCTGGAGCAGCATGATGTGGCTGATACAGTCAAGAAGCCAGAACATTTTGTGTAGGTTAACTGTCCTCCTAGGCAGAAAGCGTCCCTCAGCTCAGACATATGCCAGCAGCCAGCCATTCTTCTGTTCCTCCTCCCCTCCCCAGCTATTCCTCCCACCTCCCACTCAGATTTTCATGCTCAGCCCAAGTTGATTAAAATGTTGCTGTCATTAAAAAAAAGCGGTGGGGGTGGGGGGAAGTGGTGGTGATGGAGAAATTTCCTTGCAGCTGCTGCTTCTGTCATTTGGCAAGTTGCTTTTAACCTCTCCCTGATAGAAAGCAGCAGTGTGCTCTGGCTTTCCTTTCCTCACTGCTGAAGGGCTCCGGCATGTACTTGCTTCCATGCCAGAGCCATCCAGAGAAGCCTGCTCATGATGGTGGGCATGACAACTGCGAGCATCCTTCCCTACTGTCTCCTACCTGTGGCTGGGCACGCATGGTGCAAGGTCCTGGTCCCCCAGGAGAACCCAGCCTGGGGACATCTGGGCAAACTGTGGTGGAATGAGCCAAGACATTGTGGCCATATGTGGGCTGTCTGGCAGTGAAAGATGAGGTGGTGATGTGCTACCTGTTTGTGCTATCACCATGGGAAAACTGTGTGCAGAAGGCTGTCATCCCTGTCCCATGCCATTTCTGATATATTGAGGTGGGCACATGCAAAGCCTGAGCTCTGAGCAGAGCTTTTTGGGGAACGTGGACTTGAACACAGATGTGGAGCACACAGTTGATATGTATCCTTGGAACAGGCCAAGCCCAAACACAGATCTGCATCATACCTCACTGTTCCTGGGGCCTGCAGAACACAACTTGAGGTTTATAGCCTGAGACAGCTGCTCTTGTGTTGTTATAATGAACACAAGAAAGCAATTTGGCTTCTTGTCTCTGCTTGGGAACAAATGTTGTTCCTCCACTCAACAGAGTGCGTGAGCAGCTAGTGACCTCCAAAGGATGCAAACATGGGAAGGGGTTTCTGGGAGAGTACCATTGCTTGGACAGCAAAATATTATGCTTTACAAATTACATGAAAAATATCCTGAAAAAAAAAGAGAAAAAAAAGAAAGAAAAACACAAGCATATCAGACGACTTTCCCAATTCTGCAAACACTTCACCCTCCTTATTCTTCTTCTGTTTCTCACAAAGTCCTTCTCTGTCTCCATGGCTAGAGGTTCCCTTCACACTGAAGACTTGGTAAGATTTGGTTTCATAAGGCAGGTAAGCATTGGTATACTCAAAAGTTAATTTATTGAATGTTCTTTCAGCCCTCCAAAATTTTAAAGGCTCAAAAAAGATGACAAAAAAGCAAACAGTAAGTTGAAAAATCATATGCTAACCCCTAAATCCATGCTTTTCTTTGTACTTCTGCAGCTCAAGGCACAGAATAACCACATTTAAGTCATTATAAGCCTTAAGCTTGGTACTTTATATGGTGACCCATATTTTCAAAAATCAATGAAAGAATGATGGTTCTCCACTTCAAGTGTCTCAAATAGAAGCTCATTTTCTTAGGTCAGGCAGCTAAAAAGAAAAAAATTAATTTCTGTAGAGGTAAGCGGCCATTTAATAAGCCAAGCTGATTACTTTTTCCATGATTACCCACTGCAGCATTTAAGACCAGAAATACTATAGAATACAGCAGATAAGAAAAGAAATGAGCCACTTAGTTGTTGGAACAAGACCAACAAAACTTTTGCTATTTCTTCATTAATCTGGTAATAAAACATGGCTTCCAATACATCTGTTGCATGGCTTGTTATCCTAAAGCTGAACTTCTGAAGTTTTCAATTCCTCTTATTTCAATATTAATTTCCTCCCTCCATCAAAATGACAATCCATTCAAAATTTCTCCTAGGAAAAATTTCAAGGGTAAAAAAGTTCAAATCAGATGGGGAATTTCTCTTGGTAAAACTATGTTTAATTTCACTTTCAACTTAAAAAACAAAATCAAAGATCTTCTAAAGAACAAGAAAATGAAAATGAGGACTACTTTATTCTAAAATACTTTGAAAGAAAGTGTTCTTGCATCTTCAAGGTAATTTTATTTCAGTTATTTTTTTAAAAAAAGTATTGTCAACCTGGGCTGAAAAAGTCTTTTTTTTTCCTTTCTTTTTTTTTTTTTTTTAATACAACTGCTCTTTCCAGGCAAGAAAGGTTACTTTGGACAACACTGGGCTAGATAAAACTGCATGTGTGCAGGCAAGGATGGGCAGGTGCCTCTTGACTAACAGGTTGCAGGCCAAACTCTGCCCTTGTAGGATCTAAACACATAGATATATTCAACCACCGGAAAAATGGTTAATGCAATTACCAGCTGACCCATTCCAGCAGCGAAGCATGTTGATGCTGGAATTATCCAAATGACTGCCTGATGAAAGGATGCATTTGTTCAAAGCACATTTGCCTACCTCACTAATCTCTGCAGATATCCTGTTGGGAAATCCTTTGAATCCAATACCTGATAAATGAATTTGGCAAGTGAATAAACATCCCACAAGCCTATTACTGAAATATAACGCACCTGTTACAAGAACGCTACCCTGCATTAATTTTCATGCAGTATCGGTCCTCTTTAAAAATGTTTTTTGATGGAGTGTGGAAAGCTGTTACTGAAACTAATCTTGCCTTGAGCTCAGCATTGCAACCCCCATGCTCAGACGCATCTCAAGAAAAGGCTGCCTTCCATGGGTTGGGCTCTCCACACATCCCCCTTCTCCTGTGCAGGGCTAAGAGCTGGACTCTATGATTCTTGTGGGTTCCTTCCAACTCATCATATTCTGTGATTCTATGAAGTCCACTGGAGACAGTGACCCCACTCTAAACCCAGATAGTCAGATATGCACATTCAGTTGCTCACACCCAAGGTCTGTGTGAATTTAATTTATCCTGGGTGTGGAAGTCAGGCAAAGGGAAATGCTGCAAAGAGCAGGGCTGTTTGCTTGGTGGTGGAGGGTCATTACACGTACAATTTAGGTTTTTGGCTGCTTGTGAAGTATGCTATAATCTTTATTATCAAAAATGGTAAGCTTCACAAATGCTTCCTGGTGAATAAACATCCACCTTGCTGACAAGGACTTCAGCAAGTAGGCACGAGATTATTGGCAATGAATTTTATGACTTTAACAACTGTGCTTCATGGCTGCTTTGATCAGACAATTGATATTCTGAAGAGGTTGCCTCTATATTGAGATAAGCTTAAGCAAAGGACTCTGTGCAGGACTGGTGAAGGAGAAAGAGTGAAAATTCCCTGAGCATGCCAGGGGGGAAAGCTCACAAAGACACATCATGTCGGACACAGGAGGGGAAGTGCTGGACAGACTTTCCAGATCATTGTTCTAGTAAATGGGTTCTCAGGCAGAGATATTTCTATGCCATGGTTAATAATATTTGTGGAAGGTCACCTCTACATTTGTAACAATGAACATCAGTTTTTCAAGGCACATATTAAAAGCTAGTTGTTTAATCAAGGAAGAACACTAACTCCAGTGCCCTTGTCCACTGAAAAACCAAAAGCCAGAGCTTAATTTCAAGCCGCATAGGGGTCAACTACATGCAGAGAAATCATTTGCTGTCTAGCAGTTGAATGCAATAAAATTGCAAACTTTTCATAGATAATTTGCAAAAGAAAGAGAGGCTAAATTAATTGAATAAATTATTTCCTATGAATCATTCACTCTACTCTAATTAACTGGAGCTTGTGTACTCAGTTCCTTCTGCGGCCTTTCCATGGCTGCCCCTAAGGGTCATAGTCCCTGAGAAACTCATCATTTTACTTTCAAATGTGTTTTCATTAAGTTGTAGCTGGAAACAACAACAAAAAAGATAGTCTGAGGAAAAAAGGAGGAGAAATCATCAAGGAGACTTAGTAGTGGTTGAACTTCAATGGATGGCATTCCAGTTCTTCACAGAAATATTTGGGTGCTTATCTGAACTCCTGCTTACACCACCTGGATGAAGGGCTTCTCAAAAGCTACCCCTTTCCACATGCCACAATTCCCCTAATTAATCCTCCTTTGGATCTAGCTAGCCTGCACACTGATGTCTCCCAGGATTGCTGCAAACATTATTAGCCTGTACATTAGAGCAGTTGCCAGGAAATTAGAAGGGCAGGCACAGATTAGCTGGTGGTGGAGGGATGGGGAAATAAGAGGAACATTAGTTCCCTCATGGCTACCAGCAGATGAGTGCCTGCTTATGTAGCAGGTAACACACTCATTGCAATGCAGCACCTTCCCTATCCCCACTTCCAGAGAGGTGAGAGAAGCCTCTGCCCTGATGCCATCATTGTAAAGGTTTAAGCTATAGGGATTTTTGTTTGATGGGAGTTTTTGTTTCTTTAAATGGTTGCATTCAATATGGGAATCACTGACATTACCAATAAAACGTTTGCTGTATTGAAAAATAAAGTGTTTGCTCCACTGCAATCCTCTGGGCTGGTGGACCCTGGAGGATTGCAGAGGAGCAGTGGACAGCCCACTTCCCTTGATGGAGATGATATTCTCTCCTGCAACCCAAAAACCTGTACCATCCAAAGGATTTTTCAGTGAATAAGGAGAGAAGACAGAGAAGAGAAAAGGGAAGCAGAATGACTGGCCAAAACCCACTGATCCTCAGTCAGGAAAAAGAAGAAACATCAAAGAGTTAAGCCAAGATCTTAGATTTCAAAGAACACTTTGCTCTGAGCTCAGGTCAGTAAACATTTGGGAATTTTCAGGGTTTTGCTAATTCTCTATCCTTACTGCATGCTTCAAAATTATTCTCTTGACCTATAATGACTTTTACTGCATTTAGTGCCCCAGGGCCGTAACCCACATCAGACCGCCACTGTGCTGGGCACATGGTGGCAGAGACTGCCCTGAAGAGCTCACACAGTAATTAGGCAAGGCAGAACGAAGGTGGGAAAGGGAATAGAGATGCAGGGAAGGCCTGGGGTCTCAGCAAGGTGGCTGCCTCTCTGACCTGCTGTAGAAGAAGCAGGGAGTGGGTCTTCTGGCACAGTACGAGCTGGCCTCCTCTGCCAGCTGTGTGGCTGTTGCTCCACATTAAACACTGGGAGCAGTTAAATCCTCCCTCTGCAGAAAGAAGCATCATGGAACCCCCTTCCCCTCCCTGCCTTTTGCCCTGAGGAAAAGGCAGGCAGCTACGGTGTTGGCCACAGATTGGCAGGAACCTGAGTTTTTTTTGCTGTTTTTCAACATGCCAGAGTTTCTACTCTGTCTGTTGGTAGGGAGGAAGTCTGAGGGGAAATTTTAAGGGAAAAAGCTCACATAGAAAGATCATTTCCTCTTGTAAAAGGACCCTGAGAACAAGACAAGTGTTACAGTAATTGGAGAGAAATAAAATTAAACTAAAATTAAATTCTCCTGAAAAATGAGGATTGTGTTCCTGGAAAAAACCCCTGTTCCTTTACTCAGTAGTCAAGCAGAGGTCAAAGCAATTAATATTAAAGTATCCATGTAATAGGATGTGTAGAATCCAGTTATAAATACAAACTGCATTATAAAACCATCTTCTGAAAAGAGACGAAATTATATGTACAGGATTCAGAACCACTCTCCCAGACAGTATACACGATTATGTCTAATCAGGACAAGCTATTGGAGGAGTATATTGGTAACAGAGCAATTACAAATAGCCCAGTTTGTTTCCTTGCTTCCTTTGCTATTGTTCTCTTTACTATACAGACTTCTCATACCTATATAGGCATGGGAGAAGAATTGGGCCATGTACTTTGCAACAAATACATGAGCACACAGGCAAAGCAGGTGTAACTTCGCTCACCGACTCTCTTCTGGCTGTACTTTGTGTTGCTCTTACCCCAGCTGGAATTGTGACCCTTCTGTGCTTAGTGCCACACAAACACACAGGGTGACCTGCTTCTGTATTTACCTTCAAGGTTTGGTGGAGGTTTTTGGTTTGGGTTGGGTTTTTTTAACCAAAAAGACACAGAGTGTCTCAGTGTTGAACCCAAAATTTCCCCTTTTCCAAGGAGACTTAAAAGGTTGGCATGTGTGTGCACATGCATTTCCAAAATTGAAAAATAATTTAGGGAGAACCAAGAAAGCTTGGGCCAACTGAGCCAAATGGTGGCTTTATACCAAGGGCTGTCTGAGCTCTCCGCTTTGTAAATAACATCAAAGCCATATACTTGCCTTTGCTTAGACATCTTCCTATATTCCCAGGTCTCCACTTTCCTCAAGGCTGTTCAGTGCTGATATTGACATTCAAATTCTTAAGAATAACACTGCAACAGGTATTATTTTGCCTTATTCAAAAGATGTAGGAGAATCATGCCCTTAATCTGTCAAAGGGCATCTTTTTACATGAAAGTTTTCCCTTGAAAATTGAAGTAGAAGCTGCAAAAATTGAAATCAAGGGGTATGTAGGAATGCTTTGACTCACATTACAAATAACACTTAATGGGTTGTTACTCAAGATGGAGAACTACTCAAGAGGGAGGGAGAGTGATCCAAGTTTCTGAAGTGCCAGGCTTAGCGGTCCTTTGTTATTGTACATGATACTGCTACACACCAAGTATTCCTTCAAGCTGCACAAAGGCACATTGAAGATTGGACAGAAGCCTGATTTAGGACATTTTTCAGATAACTAACTGAATAATCAACTAAAGCTTCCCAAGACAAAGGTTTAAATCCCCCACATTTTTCTCTTTCATATGGGTTTTCTGTTTTTTTGTTGTAGTAAGTAACTGTTCTGTTCTATTTATCACCCATGATCTCCTTTTAGGGGCTCAAAAGCTAATAATAAGCTACAGGGAACTGTTTTTATTCTCTTTCCAACTGTTCTTTTTTTCCTCTATAGTGCAATTAAATGCAAGAGTCATGGAAATATTTCTAGTTCACATTTGGTTTTAGGGAACTCAAGCTGTGTGTATATGAAAGTAGTTTTTCATACAATTTACTAATAAATACTGAATTTGATTCAGTAAAAGCACTAGAGACTGGAGATGTTTTTAATACCTGCATAAAGTTATATAATGTGCATAAGTACTTTCCTTATTGCAAGTGACCTGAAGTTATTTAAGTACTTTCTTCAGTACTAATCTAAATGCACAATATAAGAAAAACAACATTCATTATTCTAATGTTCGTCCCGACACAATAAAAAAGGTTTTGTGCATGCTTCTTCTCAGCTATGGAACAACATATTTCAACTGAAGTGCTGCTTATTACCTTCCTTCCAGAGCTAAACTATCTTCCTGGGCTTCATAGTTAAACCTGTGTTAAAAGACTTTTGTGGTTGTCCATGTAATCTAATGTTTAGTCTTCACACCCAGAGTTATAAAATTCAGACTTGCTAGATGCAGATGATTGAGGGGATATCCAAGCCAAGACTCCTGTGACTGTATTAACAAGCTCCTCCTTACTGTTTTATCTCATCAGCTCGCTGAAAGTGTGGCTTTCATTATCCTGCCTTTGACTTGTGTGATTTTGTACTCAGGCATATAACATTTCCAATGCTGGCCACATTAAAAAAAAAAAACCAAAGCACAAAAAACTAAAGCAACAAACAAAAACTTACCACATTAGTAAGAAAGTCTGCAAAAGATTTTTCAGATTCATATCATAAATGTTTTCATCTAGACTTCATAGACTGCGGCCGGGGGCAAATCTGACCCTCCCACTTGGAAATAATGCAGAAAAGTAACCAGGATTCAGGACTGCTCAATATTTCCTTGCCTTTATTACTATCCTAATTCTTTCTGTACACAAAGGTGCATTCATCCTATGATACCTTTGGCACTAGGAGCCAGGACAGACAACACCAAAAATATCTTTGCTTAGTTAGGAAAAACATGTTTTCTAGGCAGAAGAATCTATCCACACAACAAAAATTAATACCAAACTGTGCAATATTTGGGTTCTGGCAGTTGTGGCCCAGTTTCCATGTTGTGTGGCTATCAGCTCCAGGCTGCATGGGATGGAGACGACAGTTTCTCTGGGTCAAGGTCCTTGCTGGCCTCAGAGCACCACCAGCCACGTCACTTGCACTGCAGCCATTTGGCTGGATTCATAACTGCAGCACTTCTCCCCTTTTTCAGCATCAATTTCCCTTAGCATTTAATATTTTTACTGTCTTTTCAGGTGCTTTTCTCTGCCTTCCCACTTCTGGTGCCCCAGAGCACAAAGTGCTCAGAGCGCTGCTCCTACCAGGCCTGGGCTAACAGCACTCTCCCATCTTCATTGTCTGTAGGCCCCTCTAAAACTCATCCCCTCATAGTCCAACCAAAAGACATCTTTAGTTAGTGCTCTTCCCAAATCAGAAACTTCTGTAAATAGGGAAGAGAGATGACAGACGAGCAGTGTAGAAATTGCCTTAAGATTAGGCGTTAGGAACAACCTGCAAGCAGCAGGATGCCAGGAGTGTACTACATACTGGCTAAAACCTTCCAGAAATGGCAAAGGGCTGGCATTCAGAGCCACACTTGGGCAGAACCAAGCCAAAGGATAAGGCTCTTTGTATCCTGGCTGTACAGTCATCAGAGTACAAGAACTGGCTTATTTGCCACACCACTGAAGACACCTGGATAAAATATGCTGCAAGTAAATTCTCCAGTTAGGTGTTTATGCGAGGGTTGGTGGAGCAGAAGAGTTGCAAAAAGACTAAGGAATTTTATTGAGTGTTGCATGGAAATTACAGACACCACGCCTCTCCCCCCCACGATAATATTTAACTAAGAATTCAACAGATTTTGTTCTACCATCAGCCACTTCTGGGAAAATTACACAGAACAAGAAAAAAATCATATTAAATCATCCACTTTTCTTCAGGTTGGCTTTTTTCACGTCTCCTCAGCTGAGCAAGTAGAACAGCACCAACACTGTACCTACTGGCACTCACCTACTTTGACTTTTTTTTTCCCCATTTACTTTGACTACTTGGAATAAAGTGTCAAAGTGTAGAATTACCTTTTAAGGTATGAAGAGACAACAGCAAGATCCCGCAAAGCTAATTCCTAGCATAAGGAACAGATGCAGGTAAGTAGCTGGAGAAGTCATGGAGCCTTACCAATGATAAAAGGCGTTTGTAAGTGTAAAAAACCCAGAGCTGCCCTTAACATGTCATGAATTCCTGTTCAGAATAAAAACACATATATGTTCAGATACATGATATGATATGAAATTGGGGTATACTGCTGTTTATTTAAAACCCAAAATTCACGTATAAGCTAATGAATTGTGGACAGATTGATACAAGAGAAATCAGAGCTGACATTCCTCACCTTGAACAAAGCTGATCCCTTCAGGCACAAAAAAACAAACAAAAGTGTCTTTTAGCTGAATCTTGCAACCAGCCCCATGGACTTCTGTCAGCCTCAGGAGCACCTTGCTTTCTGCAGGGACACGTTGTACAAAGCCAGATGCAGAAAAAAGCCTCATTTAGGGACCACAGTAGTCCAGAAGGCCCTAACAAAGATCTCCACTACAAAAATGAAGGTCATTCTTTCCTAATGAGTGAAGCTTTTTATACTGACAAGGTTTATTCATCCCAGCTGCTCTGCATTCTTGTAACATAAGCCTGAGCGTTCCCCTCCACTACCCCTTCCCCCTACCCCTCATTTACCTGCAAAATAAAATTTCTGGGCCATTTCTGCGGAATATTTGCATCCCAGTTTTAACAGAGCTAAAGTCACTCATCCTTAGCTTGGTTTATTTATTTCTCAACCTTGCTGTGGAAACAAATCCAGCAATCATCTTCTGCTTCTGGTCACCCTCTTCTTGCAATGAAAAAACTGAACCCTTTTCTAGAACTGCTCTCTCTTCCCTCAGTCCCTCTCAGCACCTTTTCCCCACTTCTATTTAACGTCTGCTCTGTTAACGTGATTATATGAAGCCCTGAAAGATAATCTTTATGGAAACGTTTGACAAATAGTCAAAAAAGCACTACTGATACCCAAACGTGGAGAGGAACAAAACACATTAATGTACTTGCTAGATTGCACAGAAAGCATCTCTTTGATGGGCACACATGACATGCTAAGAAGATTAAATTGGGAGATGAAAATAAATGACAGGGAGCAGAGAAAACAAAGTAGATGGTGCCTGGGTGTCTCAGGGGGTGTATAATGGGATAGAGAGATTTTCACCTCGAGGTCAGCTGCCTGAAGCCAATGCAGGCTCGCAGCAGCAGAGCCCTCACAGCCCCTCAGATGCCAGATTGGCACTAGTGGATATGAAATAAGTTGTTAGCCTGGGTTTATCCCTGAAGGAATAATGGTCAGACCTCTTCATCAAGAAACACAGCCTGCCTGCTGCATTTCTTTTCTTACCTTCAAGGGGCCAGAGAAGCCTGACTGTACCAGCTACCCAAACGTGTCTAGCCCATTTCCCTGTCACTGTATTTCGTGGGTGTATCATTGCAAAGGATGAGCACTAGCCAGGCAGTTTCTGAGAGGTGAATCCAAAGCCAGCCAGTAACCAGGTAGAATAAGGAGGGGATCCTTCCCATGCCAGTGAGAGGATGAAGCTTTTAAAACACAAGGTAGGGACACACTGCCAGAGCTGGCTGAAAACCAGAAATTCTGTTTTCTTGGGAGAAGAAGGTGAAAAAAGTATGATTAGGAACTTTGTTACCTCCAAATTAGGAGTACAGAAATATTGATAATTTCTTGTGGTGCAGAAAGTCAAAATGATTTAATTTTAGTGGTAGTAAAATTGAGTATTTAATGTTGAAAAGCTGAGGTAACATATTTTTGTTCTGACCTTTTCAACTCAATTGTCCTTATATTCACTCAGGAAAGCAAGAGTAAATTCAGGTGTTTCTCACAAGAACAATGTGGCACAGATTTCAGAAAAACATTTAAACAAAAAATAGCAATCTCAGGGCAAAATATAACAAAACATGCATTTCATTCTTAGTGGCTCTTGAAGAAATATGTTGACAAATCACCACCAAAATTAAGATGAGACCAAACAGATTTTTATTTCTGCAAAGTGAGTATTTTTTCCAAAAATATAAATGTTTTAAACAGGTTCTTTTGCCAAAATCAGTGTTTAACCCCATATTATGCCACAGCCTTTTTGCATTATACATAACACAAGTCATTTTAGGTGAAATCCCAGCCCTGCCAAGGTCAAGCTTGGGAATTCATCTGTGCATTTCAGCGTGGCCTGGATTCCTCTCTAAATCTGTGCTTTGTAAATCCCTGGCTGTGAAGAAAGGATAACGGTACCTTCTGTAATGGACAGGGAGCTGCTATACAGCAATTAAGAAAAACAGATGAACACTAAACTATGCTTTTATCTTATATTCCCTGTGTGGTCTGGTATTACCCATAATGTCATAGGGAAAAAAGGCACATCATTGCCAGCATAGCTCTTTCCAGTCTCTGTGCATTTCAGTGGTAGAATAATGTCCATCTTCATACTGCTGAAGTGCCTGCACCTACTGCTCAGAGGGACAGAGAAGGCATTTCTTTCACTGCAAATTTAGGGGCTTGACATCCATCAGGAGCAATCCCACCAGCAGCTGTCAGGCAGCTGATGTTGCCAGATTTTGGTCTAGAAGCAGCTGCATGTTGCTCCATGTTGCCTGGCTGACTGTAACAAGGTGAACCCTACAAGTTATTAGCCAGACAGGAAAGAGAGATAATGGAGCAGGGATCTGAAATGTGCTGTATTGGGTGTGGGCACTTCGTCTGACACTATGGATGGTGCTGAAGATGGATGCTGGATTAGAGAGTGAATTTGTGTCCTTCTGGAGGGCTTGGCTGTGGGCTGCTTGTTGAGAAGGTGGGGATTAAGCTGAAGTTGGGTACCCCTAGAGCACTTGTCAGTGCCCAGCTAAGCCAGTGCAGGAGCAAATCACCCTTTAGCCTGGGGAACTTCCAAAGGAGGAGTATTAATTATTGGAGTATTAATTATCGTGGTGGAGGGTAAAGTAGATGGCTTAATCCCCTGCGAGTTTCACTCGTAGTTGTGGGGGCTGGCTTAGACCACCATTTTAACAGCCACCACTGTAAGTTACCGCATGGCTAGTTTTGTATGTGTTTGGATTTTGGTTTACTGGAACATGTAAGAACCTAAGAAGGAAAGAGAAGGTGTGGGGGGTTTTTTGTCATCTGCAAGTTACATTATCCTGCAATGGTTTTAGAAATTATCTATATTCATGTGATACAAATCAGAGAAAAAGTCACATTGATGTTAAGAAACATGATGTTGAGGAACGGGGGGTGAGCTGTGCTCATGTGTAAATATGCAGATGTGTGTATATGTACTTGACTTTATGTGTTTATATGTGCACACAAGACCGTCTGGGATGCTGCTTCTCTTAGACTCATAGAACCACCTAGTTTGGAAAAGACTTTCCATATCATTGACTCAACAATTAACCCAGCACTGCCATGTCCTTAAATGCCACATCTCCGTGTCTTTTAAATACCTGCAGGGATGGTGATTCCACCACTTTCCTGGGCAGCCTGTTCCAGTGCTAGACCACTCTTTCCCTAAAGAAATTTTTCCTAATATCCAATCTAAACCTCCCCTGGTCCAACCTGAGGCCATTTCTTCATCCTGTCTCTTGCTACATGGGAATAGAGACCAATTCCCACCTCAATACAACTTCCTTTCAGGTAGTTATGGAGAGTGATAAGGTCCCCTCTGAGCCTCTGTTTCTGCAGATTACACAACCCCAGCTCCCTCAGCCACTCCTCATAGGACTTGTGCTCCAGCTGCCTCCCCAGATCTGTTTCTGTTCTCTGGACACCCTCCAGCAGGTCCAAATCTTTCTTGTAGAGAGGGGCCCAAAACTGAACACAGGATTTGAGGTGTGACCCCATCAGTGCCGAGTACAGGGGGACAATCACTTCCCTAGTCCTGCTGGCCACGCTATTTCTGATTCAAGCCAGGATGCCATTGTCCTTCTTGGCCACCTGGGCACACTGCTGGCTCGTGTTCAGCCAGCTTTTGACCAACATCCCCTAGTCCTTTTCCAGTAGACAGCTTTCTAGACACTCTACCCCAACCCTTTAGCATTGCATGGGGTTGTTGTGACCAAAGGGCAGGACCTGGCACTGAGCCTTGTTTAGCCTCATACAACTGGCTTCAGCCCATTGATCCAGTCTTAATTCTAATTTTTTCAGGTATTGTAAATCTGTGGAATATAAACTAAGTTTTTCTGTTCCAATATTTCAGAAATTAAATGTACTGGTGGTGACATCGTGATGTCTGATCCACCAGGAGCTGTGTATTGGACTTGGCCTCCCTGTTGTCATGTAGAGAAACTGCTACTTCTTGGAGACAACAGGATCCCTGTGACAAAAACCTTACATTAAACACTACAGTGTATAAGTCCGACCTAAAGCAGGTGATCTAGTAAATGTCAGCTCCCACTGTTGTTACATCACTGGTGTTACCCATGATGGAAAACTAAGCAAGACAGAGTTCACTGAGACTTTCAGTGGGTTTTGAAAAAGTGGTTTTACATGTTTCAACTGGAAAGTTTGTAAAATGCTCTGGGGTTTCCATGGAAAATTCCATGGAAAATTTTCAGTTCTTTATTCAAGGACTCAAGTCACTAGTATAAAATAAATCAAGTTTTCAACAGGTAACATAGTTTGATGATACAGATGAGAAATTAAGCCAAAATCAGGCCTGATTTGCATCCATGTAAGCCTCCATGCGTCATGCACAATTTTAGCAAGATGGCAAAAGCAACTGCTTGTTCTAATTAGGGATTTTTGAGGACCTTGCTGTAAGAGATGTTAATCAAGATTCAGTGTTTCTGAGTAGAGCATAACGCCATGTAAACAAGGACAAGGATGGTATCAGTAGCTCCGTGCCCCAATCTGAGTTCACAAATCATAATCTAAAGCTAGCTGGAGACTGACAGCTCCATTTCCCCATAGCTTTCAGGACATTGAACTTGGGTTTTCCCCTTCCTGGTAACAAAAATAAATGGTTTCAGCTTTTTTTATGGAAACATAACAGCATTAGAACAGCTATGTGGGCATCAAAATTTTCTTTCAGAAAAGGTCAGGACAAAGTGAAAGGTTGTGAGAATCCGTGTTCTTGTGCCCTTATGTTCAGAGCAACACTTTCCCCATGTAATGCAGTGGGGAACCCAGTTTCCCACATCCACAACCTACACTCAAATCTCCAGTTAGAAAAAAAGTTGCTTGCTGCCTTTGGTCTGTTTCTTTTCCTCCAGCCATTAAATGAGAAATTTAATCAAATCCAATTAATTGCAGGAACATTTCACTCAGCTGCGTGTGTTTGGAGCTGCTTTGCTGTCAGCCCAGCCCCGGATGATGGGATTATCCATGCTTATTAATATGATTCCATTTAACTCTGCTGCTGCTTGATATTCTGAGGCACAAATATTTGTGCAGAAATGGCTGTTTCTGGATGAAAAAAATGCCTCTCTCCCATAATGTCTTTTGCATACTCCAATCTTTATCACCCTTCCTCCATGCATCTTGACTGCAGGCCTAAACCCTTGCAGGAATGGAGCCAAAATGCACTTAATTCCTATGCCGTTGGTCAATGTCGCTGACACACAACATGTGGCAGACTAATGCAAGGTGGTGTAGGCTCAGCTGCTGTTCTCCATATCCCCACTTGCCCCCTTGTTAAGATCCTGTGGACTCAAAATCTCAATCCCTTTCGGCCTTTGCCAGTTAGGAATCAAATCTCCAGGTCTCCACCAGATGGATAGTATTTTTTTTCCTTTTTTGTGTGATAACTTTAATCTGGTTGATTTCTGACTATTCGCTACCCAGAGATAAAACGTTATTACATTTGCCTAGGAACTTAAATACTCTTGAAAAGATAATCAGATGGATTAGGAAACAAAGACAAGCTTCAAAACAATAAGTCTAGAGACTAAACTCTCACGTGTAGACATCAGTTAACTCTCCTCTCCCATGATGTCATTGTCACATGCATTGTCACGAGATGCAACATTTGCTGCTTGCCTTGAGCCTGTGCTGTGGTGCAAATTTGAACTTTTTCTTCAGAGGCATCTGTTCTCAAATGGCAGTAATGCAGCCCAGCTCCTCTTCAAAATGTGGTATAAAAAGATGGCATCTGGCACAGGATTATTCCACACTATCTAGATGCCAATAAATGAAACTCAAGCCATTTCCTGAGGGTCTGGGACCAGCTGATGTCTTTTGCAGACTCCTAATTCCCCAGGGAAGATCTGTGCAAGTGCTTTTCCCCTTCTTTTTCTGTCATGTGCTTCTCTTTACTGAGCTGGGAATAGGGCATGGTTTGGCTGCCACTACCCCCTGCAAATTAATGCCTATTAATGCCAGTAACTGTGTTCCTACAAACTCCATTTCATGTCTAATTTTAATAGAATCTGCTTCAAATACAGTAAAACTTCAATTAGCCTAGATACTTTTGGGAAGGTAATGGACAGTAAGGATGCTTATAAAAGCTGGAGAACAGCCCTAGTGGGAATAGAAGTGGTAGGACTCTAGATTCAATAAAGGATTTCCCAGATCACTTCTAGTCTATAGCTAAGTAAGGAAGTATGGAAACATATCAATGCAACAGAGAGGATACAAGAGTGGAGGAGCTTGAGATTTGAAACATTCCCATGCCCCCAGCTTTCTGACCAGGAGAAAGTCACCTTTAATATCTCAGTCTTCCTATCTATAGACAGTATAACACAGGCTCATGTTTGCTAAACCCTGAGATTAGAAAAGAAGGGTAGTAAATATGGACAATCTACTTTGACTTAAATTGAGCTNAATAGACAGTATAACACAGGCTCATGTTTGCTAAACCCTGAGATTAGAAAAGAAGGGTAGTAAATATGGACAATCTACTTTGACTTAAATTGAGCTTTAAAAAAACCCCTTTTAAATAGCAATCTAATGGTGATTATATGCCTATATATATATTTCATAATAGCTTTTAGAAATACATGTCATGGCCTTTATTTATGATTTAATTGTACTGGTGTCAGCGTGACGTGATTTCATTTGAATTATAACTCCAGTGGGAAATCAGCATGTCGCCTCAAAGTCAGGCGAAGTCTTCAGGGGACACTATAAGAGAGAGGCAATCTGGGAAGGAGATTTCAGAGCTGTGGCAAAATTGATGTGATTTAATATAGTGACTGGAGCTAAGTGACATATTTTACTACCTGCACTGGTCAATAATGATCTATAGGAGCCCAATTCTGAAACTTTCTTGTTTTTTTCTTGTCTTCTCATATCATGCAGCCTGACCTCCAACTGTCTCATCCTTTATCCCATGAGAATCTCCAAACTAATTTTCAGTATCAATACTTTTATTGTACAGTTCACTAACGTCTTAGCTGAAAAACTAAGCTTGCACAAAGTAAGTTAAATAAGAACTTTTGTGCATCTCTGATAAAGAATTAAAAAAGGGCAGAAAGAGTCAGTCATCTGTTGTTACTCAGTCAACTAACATCCAGTCAGAAACAAATGGAAATAAAATATCTTTTAGACTACATCAATATATTCAATAAATACAGAAATTTGTCTTCTTTCCATACATTGATAGGCACCAAAGAAAGACTTAAGAGAAAAAAAAATTAGAGAGTGCTTGAAGACATTAAAAAGGCAAAATTTTGGTAACACTCTATTGCCAGATATAGCTACGTTATTCTCCTTCTTATTGCTGTTCTTTGCCTATAAATTCTTAAGAATCAAATATTACAGAAAGAAGGCTGGCCTAAATATACTTAAAATGCTGAATGATTGGAAGTGAGCCCAGGAAAAGGAGTCTTTGCTTCGTTTCTCCTTGAATGGGTCACTCAAGACAAAGGTTGGCAAAGCATGCAGCTGCGACATACAATGCTTTTTTTTTGTTCACAATTACATTATTTTTTCTAGCATTCATAAGATGTATTCTTTACATATATCTGGGGACATATAAAAATATGAATCTACAAGTATTATAAACCTCATTAGACTACTTCCTTGGAAGAAAACTCCTTACATTCTTCACAATAGCTGTTCTGTAAGGCAGAAATGGAGGAAGCAGAAAGGCTTCATATTGGGCAGACCAATGGAAGAAGAAAATTCCAACAACTGGGTCCACCACGCTCCAGCAATGCCTCTTTTATAGCCCAGGATTTTAAGTCTAAGCTGTAATGCTCATGATAATAATAGTTTGGTCTAGGCACTTCTAGCTCATGCCATCATGCACTACCAAAGCAACATGGCTCACAGAGGCATCAACCACAGCCTGGACTGCTCCCACAGAGATAGGGAGCCCAGCGCAGGCGCTGTTGTGTTCGTTTTATAGACTTTCTTTAATTAACAGTGCAAAGTAAACACAAGAGTGTGCTTCAAGGCTTGTGGTACCCAAAGTGAGCTGTAGGCATCACAAGTAGTAAGTTGCAAAGGGAGGATGAGGCAGGAAGAAACAACACTCAGACTAGACCATAATTCTACCTGGGCAACTAGAGTCAGGCATGAAGCTGGTAAACCCACTCTCCCCACAACTATAGTGTTTGAATACCATGACTAGGAACTATCCCTGCACAAACTCTAGATGATTCCTCTGGCTTAGCAGCACTCTTCAGAAAAACTAGCCAAAGCCGAAGAAGCGAAGTGATTACTATCATCTCTCTAGATGTACATCAGTTAGGACAGATAATTGTTCCAATTATCATTGTTTCTAACAATGTGATAAATCATTGCAAATACACTTCATGTTTATTATTAGTTTTATATTTGTAAATATCTTAGGAGGATGTTGGACTAAAAAAAAAAAAAATTGTTGTAAAATGATACAGCATTTAAAAAATTGTCTGAGGACTATGTTGACATCTTTGAATGACAATGTTTCTTAACAATCTATAACATGCTTCTTATGCCTGTAATGTCCTGGCATGTGTTAATCTTTTATTAAACTTTTTAAACATCACCTTTGTTTAAAAATCTGAGCTAAGACCATGCGAATTATAAGGACTAGAGAGAAAGGGATGAGGAAACTCACCGATTTAATTAAGTAGCATTCTCAATGTCTTCTGCAATTTCTCGTGGTAGTAAAGGCATTAAAAGGACTTGAAATTTGCTGGCTGGGCCATGCATCAACAACAGATAACCTGGGAAAAAAAGTTTTGATTTTATTTTTTTGTTACACAAAAACACAATAATGCAGTGAGACATTATACGTGGTGTAATACTGGAAAGTTTGAAGAAAATAGGACTACTTAATCAGTCAGTAAGGTGCTGGTGGATGAAGCACAATGTTCCTGCAGAAAGAAGGAGACACCAGATCAAACTCAACTCTCTCACACTGTAGCACAAGAACATGATTAATAGATTTGGTCAAAATATTTACATTTAAAAATATTAATTTGCTTCTTCCCAAGAGGTTCTCTAAGCCTTAATGCATTGCTATTTTTATTTCTTTGATTCATATCCTGGTAATTCTAAACAAACACGTACTTGCACATTTACAGCCAATCTAAACATCCATTAAACCCACATACTGTGTAACCCTTTGCTTACTTTTCCTATCCATCTTATCATTTGGATCCATGAGGTGGGGACACATCTGACCTACTTAATGGTGAAGCACCTATTTCCAATTCTGGAGCATTCAAACAGGAGGAATAACCCAGTACTGCTCTTACATAGTATTTGTGCAAACAACTTCTACCTGAGACTGATGGCATGCAGTTAGACTTGGAGGCACACATTGCTGTTTCCAAGTAGCTAGTGGAGAGACAGGCAATATGGAGAAAGGCAGGAAACACATGCTTCCCTTGTGTGATTATCCTTCAGTCATGCTGGATTTCTGGTGATTCCAAAATAAGATGCCTGAGCTTGTTTCCCTATGAAGAGACTATTGAGTTTGTAGTCTTCTCAAGTGGGATATCTGAATAGAGCTGCAAGCAAAGTCCCGAGGCTGGCTACTTTAGAGAGTTGCCAACCTCAGACTGAATTGGGGTGATTTCAATGTGTTCATTCATTCTCCACCACAGAGTCTGCCCTCTTTTCAGAGGCACTTCTGCATGCCAACTTAGTGTCATCCAATAGACAAGAACTGTCCTACCACAGACCTATTTAGTCTCTGATACCACTCTGAATGTCATCCTTGGGAAAGCTACCAAACCCAGAGGGCAATGGTGTAAAACATACCTAGAGATTTTTAAATCCTCTCATTCAATTGAATAGTGGATTAAGTATTATCCTGGGCAGTTACTAATATGATGGATATTAATTCTAACAGTATTCATAGAATTATCACAAAATAAGTGCAATTGTATTATATAAAAGATAGCAGTTCCAAATGAAGTGGTATGTTGTGTATCAAATCACATCAAAGCCGAGTTATAAACATTTCTACAGCAGGTAATCCTGTTGGGGGCAGCCACCAGCTCATCTTTGTATCAATTTATGAGTTCTTTAGTGAGATTCCTCACAGAAAATTTTCACCAAGAGGCCCCAGAAAACCAAGTGTCTGAGCCCATGTCTGTCTCATCAAACGCATCCCATCAGGGCCAGAACAACAGACAACAAGCCCAAGAACACAACAAAACAATTTCCAGGTTTCTATCTGGTTTCTATCTCCTGCACGCTTAAACCTTACACATGGCGATTTCATTTTTTTTAGTCAAGCTATAATCTATCTGTTACTTATGGAAAAAATTATTTTAATGCATTAAGTCAGCTCCTTTGCTATATCTCCAAATAGTCTTCTGAGATGTACATGAACCTTGTCACATGCTTATTTTATCTTCCATTTTTGGTAACTGCTCCTAATAGGCCTACTTTGGAAAACAGCAGCCTCTTCCTATGGGCTCCACTTTTCAGGGCAATGAGAACAAACAGTCTCTCAGCAGTTTCCAAGTTTTCCACAACACTGGTGTAGCCAGGCATGCTGACAGGGTTTGGGAGCAGTGGTGTGCACCGCAGCTTGACAAAAGATGCACAAGCAGGCTTCCTGGCTGAAGGCTTGCAGAGCCTTCTTTTTTAACCTTCCTCAAGCAGAGTGGCAGAATGATGGAAAGGCGCAACGGCCCTGCTCTGCATCACGTCACTCACCGAGCTGAGGGACAATGAGCAGCAAAGTCTCTAAAAGCTGCCTTTCCCCTCCAGCTGATTTCTCCCCCCGCTTGTGAGCCTGTCCCAAGCCCTCTCAGAAGTCTATAACACCAAACACAGTGGAGTGCCGTGCCTGTGTCTGCCTCCCTGGCTCCCAGAGGCGACCTAAAAAGGAGTAATAAATTGCATGTGCAAGATCCTTATGAATCTTTATAAAGTATAGAGATGCACAAAAGGATTTGTTCCTGATTTGCTAAGTTGTAAAGATCTAAAAAACATATTTGGAACTGGTATCTTTTGAGTTGTGTGAGGGCATTTTGGGGTTTGGGGTTCTTTTTTTAGAGGATTAGTGGGGTAAACGATACTGCAAATACAGTTAATTCTCTACTGTCAGAGGACACGATGGCTTGCAAAGGGTCCTGTGAAAGCACCTGCTCATTTTCCGGGTTAAGAACTGTACTGTTCTTGTCCAGTCCATCAATCTCCATTGATGTTATTGGAGGTTTTCCACTACCTGGGATATCCCTTGGCCTTCGGAGACAAGGAAAACTCTTGAAATGAGAATATAAAGTGCAAAACCAGTTCTACTCAAACTGTCCAAGTTTTGAGGACTGTTTTTATGCTAGAGCACATGTTGGAAGTTTGTGCCCACGAGACATGGCAGCAGGGAGGAAGAGGAGCAGTTTCCCACCACATGGCCACTGTGCTTCACGTGCCACCACTGTAATACAGAGAGACTCCTTCATGGCTTGAGGAGGCCTTAAAAAGGAATATAAAGGAAACAAAGCACACCACCAACTCTGATAAAAACATGTGGACCTGGCTTGACTGCCCAGGTCCAGCATCACTAATTGAAGTTGATCTAACTGATGTGAGGTGGGGTGTAGGTGTCAAGGTCTTCCAGCAGAAAACTCTCTGAAACAGTAGGATGTTAACGGCCTATTTAGAAACTGCAGTGAGATTGCGTTAACTATGAAAATACTTAAAACCATCTCCACCTTGCAAAAATTTAGTCCTTATTTTTATGACAAAAGACCTCCTCAGCTGCAAGTGTCTGTAACACGTTCCTCACTCTAGTTATTTATCTAGTATAATTAAGTGTGGAATAGAGTATAACATTGCTGAAATGCAATATAAATTAATTGTGCATTCATAATGCATCGACACAAGAGAGTATATTCATTATTCTTCAATTTTTAAGCATATTTTGGCATTTTTCTGCAACAATCTCTTACTTCTCTGGTTCTTTGCCTGAAAAGTAACATCCAACTAGCAATTTATAAATGTTTTCTATCTATAGCATTGTTATAACCCTATATATCTTCCCCATTTCCATGATGCATACTGTATATATTTTCCACTTGGTAGAAAAACAGATGAGCAATGCTTTTGCTACTGCAGCTGTTGATTATGCAGAAGGGAGGCTGCTAGAATTTTCCCAAAGGGAGCTTAGCAAGGTTTCTTTTCATTCCTTTTTTTTTTGTGAGGCCTGCCTTTTCAGCAAGCAATTCACTCAGCACCTTGACAATGAATCCCTCATAAAATTGCATTTGCTCGGGCTGTTTTTAGGCACGGTGCTTAATACTGGTCTTAGGATGTTTCTAATTACTGAATGAGGGGCAATGTGTGATAGGCTTATAGTTTATTATACTAGGGTGGGCCAAGTTGTAACAACATTTTGGGTCAGGCCAGGGGCTCAAGAGATCATTAAAATCTGAAGTAGGCCACTTGACAGTAAATACCAGTGCAGAAATGAATCTGATTCCTTTAGTTCTGAAAGAAAAGAAAGTCAACTCATTAGCTAGCTGCCCAGATTGATTTCATACAGCATACTTTCTTCTTCTATCTAGCACACAATGTGTTTTGATATTTACTGGTTGTTAGAAAAGACCAAGGAAAGATACTTTCATGTGCTGGTGGAAATCATGCTCTTGCTAGTGATAAAGCATTTATTTTCTGTTTCATGTTTTTAAACAAAAATGACCAAAAAAAGAAAAGGGAAGAAGGTAAAAAAAGGAAGAAAAAAGATCTGCTTCATGAAAGGTAAGGACTGATGAACTGGCTTCTAAACACAGAATCTTTTGCCCAAATTTTTATTAAATTTGCTGAGATCAGCATTTTTGCTTCCCCTTTCCACACAGATCCTCTGAATTACAGGAGATGGTAGTAGGCATATATTTACAGCAGCTCCTAAGACATTAAGTGAACACACCTTGGGGCTCATCACTGTTGCTTCTGTGCTTCTCTGATGTCACTGGGTTAAAAACCAGGACAGTTAAAAACTATATCTCTGCTGGTTACAAAGAGACTGTCTTAAGCCTGAAATTTAGAGGTATGTGGAAAAAATACAGCTTATTTTCATTAATGTATTCATGTTTCCTAACTTATTTCTATAAGTTTCTAAGCCAAAACAAGTATGTACAAATACGTATTTGAAGACTATGCTACCGGAAGGCAGCTAAAATGGGCCTAAGTTAAAAAAACAACTTTGCTTTATACCTTACCCACATCTGAAATCTCTAAATTGGAAACTAAATAAATAGGGAGAGGCATAAAGGACTGGACTGAGCCATGAGGTTTGCATCTAGATATGAATTCTCTCCCAGTTGCTGAAAGTGAATCAAGAATGAATTTTTTAAATTCAGTTTAGAGAAATAAGGCTAGGAAGTCTTGCCAGGGTCATATACCACAAAGCTACTTACTCAAGATAAAAGTGCCCCTTCACATACAACTTGGTTGGTATTAAGGTAATTAACTTATCCTTCCCTCCTCACTCTTCCTTTCCTCACAGGCATTTCTCTGCTTTCTTTTGATCTGTGCCTTCACCTTCCAGCTGCCATAGTCATGTTACAGTGCCTTCCTTGGCAGCTTCTTCCATGGATGATTTCTACCCGTTGGTGCGCTTACGGCCACCTCTCACCGCCTGATGTCAGCTCTCTGGGGCAAGGACCTTCTTCATCACCCTGCACAACAGTGACTTCATTCATGTGTAGGCTCAATGAACACAAACAATTGGCCAGTGATAAATCATTAATGTCACGGGAGATGGCTCCATTGGGATGACCCAACATAAGACCTCACCAGTATCACATGGGGAAGCCTGTCTCTGTCTCCCACCTCTCCTCTCCATCCCTGCCCCCACTATTTGACTGGTTCCTCTATCACCTGTTTGGCCTGTATTTTAGCTGAGAAGCAGAATGGGAGCAAGTGGCTGGAAGATGGTGGGAAGGGAGAGGAAGGAGAGCAAGCTGACAGGCAGCAGCACTGACCCATGAGACGGTTGGAACAGTAACCTTGCACAGGAAAATAGACATTGGGAGATCAGATTGGCCTTTTTTTTTTTCTCAGAGGCCTAAAATTAAAGGATCTGGAAACATATAAAGTTACGCATAAGTGAGAAACCAAATCAATGGAACAAAATCAATTTAAAATAACTAAGTAGGTTTGGTCCCTAAAGCTCACGAGTTATTGGCATGAAGTCTCTCTCCCCATCCTTTTTATTTTCCTAAGGATCAGTTCCACTGCCTCGTTCTCCATCACTTTTGCATTGGTACACTTCAAAGGTCCCCTTGCAGAGTAAGACCTGGCAGACACTGAAGCCGAGAAACATTCTTTTCGCTCCCATGGTTTATCTTCCAAGTGGGGCAGCGGGTTTTTTCAGTGCCAAAGCGAGAATATTAAATTAGTCCAGGAATGCACTGAAGCTCTTGGCATGTCTACTGCAAACCTGGCTGAACTCAGTCACAAATCAAGGAACTGCCAGTTTTTCCTGTCCACAAGTACAGTACAAGTGATTTAAACACTGTATATAACTCTCTTCTGGCTGACAAAGTAGCCAACATTTCCTAAGCCTACAAAGAGTTAACCTTGGCCCGCAGCAGAAGGAGGGGGAGAAAGCAAAACACAGCTCATAGGGTGGAATTAAACCCCTGCGCTATTAAAACTGGTAAGGTCAGTATCGCTGCTCGTTGAGTTCATACCAAGCCCTAGATTTTGCAAGCATTTTCCATGACCTTGTCTAATCCAAGTAAGGTGCTCCTGTAGTTTGTCACACTTGTATAGAAAGAGACTGGGAGTGAAAGGAAGGAGAGGGAGGGAGGAGAGGGAGCAAGAGCTTGAGCCTCACCCTGAAAAGGATTACAGCGCGTGCAGTTTTATTTCATGGTCTGCCAAATGCCCCTTGCTGTGTCTCTGAATGGAAAATGGGATAGAAGAGTGAGCTGGAATTTACAGAGCCTTTGAAAAGCAACTGGTGTCAGCATGTGCTCCAAATATGCGAAGTACTTCTTTCAGTAGAGAGAAGGCCTCTTTTGGGTTTTATGGGGCACATGACAGTAGGCAGAAGACAACAAACATTGCCCTGCTGTGACCCCAGCAGAGAGAGACACCTTCCCACATCTCCTCACCTACAAGGCCAACAGGAGGACATATGATCACAGCTATTTTTGTCCTGTGTGCATCTCATGGCAATGCTGTAGCCAACATCTGCTAAATATAGCTTCAAAATGCACCTTTCTTGGACAAGACAGGAAGGTGATATAGCCTACTGGGTTCCTACTGAGTGCTTGGCTCCTCCGAGGGAGTGGGTCTGGGGTGTGTCCCCACTTTTTTCCTACAACTGCAAGGGATAGAATTTTTTTGTTTCTTAAGGTGAAACATTTGTCTCACAACCCTCCACCTGGGGCTTCCAGTACCAGCTCTCTGGCAGCAGGAACATCACATCCATTGTTTGGGCATCCGATGTACCACGGCTGTGACCTTAGGTGGACCACGCTGGTGGAAAGTGTCCCATCGGATTTGGATATGCTTTCAACCAAATAGAGCCTTGTACAAGATAGTGCAAAACAACATGTATAAGTACCCAGTGGTTCCTACTGGAAGACAAAGCCCAATCTAATGGAAGCACCGTGAGCTGCAAGAGGAGGTGAGCTTTGGGGTGGCTGCTAGCCAGTAGAGGAATTCTGGTGGAATGATACCCATGTGTTTAGAGGGAGGTTATATGTTATTATTCCTTTTCCTCATGAGCTTTGTTTATTGTTTTTGGAACGGGATAAAGAGAAGAAAATTTGGACTTAAAAATAACTTGCATGGCCTGATGTACAAAGATAATATACATGACAGCATAAGACACAGATTACAGGAACATGCAAATATATATTTAACTATGTATTATTTTTAGATGCATAAGAAATATGGAGAGCTTTCTTCTCCAAGCAGGGGAGAAACTGTGCTCAGGAGTGGTCTACCCAACTTCAATAAAAATAAAAGTGATGTTCACTCTTTGCACAAGGTTTGTAACACTCCCTTTTTGCTTGAATGAGAGTCAGGCATAGGCTTACAATACTTGGCTGGATGGTGGGTCAGCTCATTTCAGGATCTAAACCCTGAGCAAAGCATGTCCTTCTTCCTACTGGCCTAAAAAACTCTCCTCTTTGTAGAGTCAGAAACTCTCCTCTTTGTAGCAGCTTCGTGGTTCTATGACAGTTGTTGAGATCTTGAGGTCTTTAAAGAATGTCACTTCAGATGATTCACTTTCAATTACAGAGGGCCTAAATGCAAAGTTAAAAGGGATGTGCCTGTGTGTGTGCATATGCACATAATTGTGATCCATGGCAGCCTTGATGAATGCATTGTTTTACAGAACAAAAAGTTTGGATGCAGATACATTAAATGCCAAAGCACTCATGATGTTCCTAAAAGTAAATATACTTCAGGAAATGAACAGGCTGAGATTCTTCTAGCAGTTTCAGCTACCTCACACTATTCATAATGTAGCTGTAAGTAAGGCATGTATGTTAGTGCACAAAAATAAGTTCCCTATGAAAAAAGAGGAGGAGGGTGAACAAAGGAGACATACAGGTTAGAGAAGAACATTTTCATCTCAACTGTTATGTTTTTCTCACCTTGTCTTAGCAAAAATCAGAATGTTTTGGATCAAAACAGAGAATTTTCTGTAAAAATGGAAAATATTAACTGAAAGCTTCAAACGACTGAAAGTAATGTCCTGTAAATAAACTGCAAGGCCACTTCCATTCTAGCATTGGGCAGGTCTATGTCAGCAACCTGTCCTTGTGAGAGATCCTGCTCTGTAACCATCCGACAGGCAAACTGGATACAAAGATGCCACATTGCTAGGGTTTAAGTTCCTAAAATCACAGTCACAAAGGGGGGAAAATAACATTTCAAACTACTAGGGAGTTGCAATATTTTTCCCGCTAAAAACTGTTTATAAATAAGTTATTATTTTCTATTTGCATTGAGACTTAAAAACATTAGCTTCACTGAGAAACAATGATAGGGAGTATGTTCAATAGAGTAGCTGTGTTGTTATAATTGGAAACAAATACTGGTGAAAATGGATCTAAAGAGATTTGTGTTTCGTTTGGCAAAATTTCAACTTCAATGAAATGTGATATTGCAGTGCTTTGTGACAGGCCAGACTAGAGTTAGAGTGTGAAAGAATAAAATGGAAGGGTAGATATGCCTGAAGGTGGTCTTCACACATTCCATACTAACATTTTCCTTGTCTGTCCCCTTCTATATTTAAAGTACAGCTTCAGCTATGAAATGTGATCATAACAGAATGCTACTGATACTCTCATGCTATTTGTTCAAAATATGGAGTGTGAAGGAACAAAATCTGAAGCAAAAGTAAATGATGATGATGAAAAACAGACTTGGCAGCTAAATGTGCAACAGCATCCTACAAGGGCTTTACTGTCTAGTCTTCCAGAGTTTAAGATCTGTCAGCATACTTAAAATGTGAAGTTTCTCCAGGTAGGGCATGGTCGCTATGATCAGAGTATAGGAAACTGCTCACTGTGCCATCTGCATCAGTAACACATTTTACAGCACATTTTACATTTAACTCTGTTTTGTATGGATGTGGATGTTACATAGGTAGCCATGTATGGTATACATGGCTAAGCAAATATACATGTATATCACATTAATTTCTTATCTATATCTCCCACTTTGTTGTGTGGAGCTGGACACAGATAAAACATCAATCTGAGCCTGAAGTGAAAATGTGTTTTTCTTATAGCTATGTCCTTGCTCTTCACCTTAATGCAGCCTTGAAACTTTCAGGTCTGAAGAAAAAACCCCAAATCTAGTGTGTTTTAGTATCTGGCTATCAGCAGCCCTTATGAATTCAGGCTGTGAGCTTCTCCGAGCTCACTGAAAGACAGCTCTCCAGTTATTTCCAGCAACTTTAGAGGGGGACACATGCCAGGTTTTGACGTGTTCAGAGTCCCCCCATGATGGCACCACCATGTAGAGCACTTCCACAGTCTTCCCTTTGTGACTTTCTCTCCATAAAATACCTGGTCTAGACAGAACTGGGCTAGAAATTCCCATCTCACCACTCCAGACAGAGGGCATTTATGATCACCTTCAACATAATGCTAGCTTGAGACCTCTGAATAAATGAATTGGCATGGCTAAAGCTCTGCTGAGAGCTTGCTATGCTCCGGTCAGACTCTGTCAGTTTCTGTGAAAAAAACTTGCTTTCCAGAAAAGTCTTTGTTTGTCAACAGATAATAAAATCTAAGTCATAAACCACACCAGGCAGGGGTTAGGGTGGAGGATACTCGATAGGATGTTGGAGAATTGACTGCCTGCTAGGTCCCTCCTGCCAGGCTTTTTGCTGATCCTGCTTGAATTTGGAAGGGGAGGAGCAGGGAGGAAGGGGGAAAACATTTCTCCTCTGTGGAAGGCAGGGTGTTGCGAAGTCATGCTGCTTGTATAAGAAACCCAGACTGAGCAAAACAAAACCACAATCAGGCAGCTTTTCCTCATTTGAAGGGGCTCAACTTCTTTTGTGACAAGAAATAGATCTTGTAACACTCAGGCATGGGTAGCTTTTCTCTCTGCTGGCTGATCCAGTTCTTGTGTTGGTTAGGGAACTGCTACTCTGATTTGTTGATCTGTTCCTACAAGGCATAAGTGCATAGCCCAGGCTGAGCCTGTTGTTTCAGCCTGTTGTTTCAGCATCCTGAGGGGACTATTCCAGATGCACAGCCTCAGCCAGAAGATGAAAGCTTGACCGATAGGATTTAACAAGTGGAAGCCCAAATTCTCCCTCCTTCTCCTCTCCCCTCCTTCATTTATTTCTTTCTGGAGGCTTCCAGCAAGAAGGGATTATTGGAGTAGGATTTTGGGAGGCACCTGACATACAATAACTTTTATAACACAAGCCTGGGCTGACAACCAGCAGCCCTTCACTGCCTGGGCTCTCACAAATACTGCCAAATAAAAGTATACCACTCACCCCAATAAACGGTTTGATCTTTATGAGTTTTCAGAGCCATAAACCTAGGGGCTCTCTGGGACTAAGGGAGAGCTTGATTGCATGAGGTTGAGAGGTTGAGCTGGAGCCAGAGGACACTTGGCACCTCACAGGGTCAGACACTTCCCATGCTGGGCCCAGCAGAGCCAGGTGATTTGCCATTGACCCCAGTGGTGCCACCATCTCACAACAATGTCCATCACAGCCTGTGGTAGAGGTCCAGATGACCAAAACAATGTATGTGGAAATAAGTCAGATCCCAGGGTTCATTATCCTTTGCAAATTGCAGGGTAGTGGGGAGGGGAAGAAAAAGAACAGGAACCCTGACCACTTTCAACAGCAGCAGGGCAGTATTTAATTTTCAATCAAATACCTAAAAAATACTTCAAAGGGCATTTAAGCTGACAGTTTTATTTTCTCATGGAGTAGGAGGAAAGATGAATAAGTAAAGAGTCAGATCTCTCTCAAAATAATTGCGGCCTTGACATATTTAAATTAGTTTGTAAAAGAAAATTCAGGGGCAGTTGATCTTTTTAATTAGAGATGCACCAGGACTGTAATACCCAGTTACTCAAAGGCAGCCTGGAGCTACTAAAATAAAATAAAACAAATCTTCTCCAGTGAATTCAGAACATCCTCCCCTCCCTCTCCCCTTTCCCCATTTTGAGTAAAAGTCATAACAAATACCTTCAGTTTGGAGGGGGAAGGGAAGAA